>NW_018408021.1:764879-818021 GCF_002113885.1 Mizuhopecten yessoensis
ATAGTATGTATACAGCTCGTATCTTAGACTAGTGTAGCGCTGTGACCCAGGATACGAAGATAGTATGTATACAGCTCGTATCTTAGACTAGTGTAGCGCTGTAACCTAGGATACGAAGATAGTATGTATACATCTCGTATCTTAGACTAGTGTAGCGCTGTAACCCAGGATACGAAGATGGTATGTATACAGCACGTATCTGAGACTAGTGTAGCACTGTAACCTAGGATACGAAGATGGTATGTATACAGCTCGTATCTTAGACAAGTGTAGGTCTGTAACCCAGGATACGAAGATAGTATGTATACATCTCGTATCTTAGACTAGTGTAGCGCTGTAACCCAGGATACGAAGATAGTATTATACAGCTCGTATATTAGACTAGTGTAGCGCTGTAACCCAGGATACGAAGATGGTATGTATACAGCTCGTATCTTAGACTAGTGTAGCTCTGTAACCCAGGATACGAAGATGGTATATATACTGTTCGTATCTTAGACTAGTGTAGCGCTGTAACCCAGGATACAAAAATGTTATATACTAGTCATATCTAAGACTAGTGAAGAGCTCCCATCTGGGAGTAATAGGCGGTATGTATTCACTTTCTATCTTTTTGTTTCAAATAAGTTTATTCGTAATGATTATCAAGAATATATCACTGCTCTATTTATATATTAAAATGTCGTTATGTGATAACTGTTTGCCTAAATGCCTTAAACAGATATCTTGCTATTCTTATCTTAGCTTATTTTTAGCTATTTGTAAACCATATCACTTCATATGCTTGAGTGAAGTACAACATTTGATTGAAGTTGATGAATAGCAATATATGCAACCAAACAAATATTAGCGAAATCGCAATACAAAGAGGTATTTTAGCGACTGTTGCTATTATTTATAATACAGCTGAACAAGTATGAATATTCATGAGTTGTAGATGGACCTGATTAACCTTTATGTGATTCAACCAGTAATGGACGTAGACAGCGTTGAAAATGTAACCCCTGTCTACAGAGAGGCGTACACACCCGACCAGATACTGTCATTGTTTGAAATCATCACTTACTACAAGGTTTGATCATACTGTTATACGTATCTTGAGTGATTCAATCCACAATGCTAGCAAAATTTGTTTCATTAGTAATTTTCAAAATTATTAACTTTATTTAAGCAATGAATGTTTTGGCAAATGTTGTTATGATATTTTATGGTTTGTTGTACATAGGGATGTGCTGTTATAAGGATGATGTGGAACTTCCTTGGACCAGAAACCTTCAGGAAAGGACTAGAGGTATATGTTCTACTGGCACGTAGTCGATATGACTGCTATCTACATTTAGTTTATATCATCCAGTGATAAAATCACGTAATGTTTCAATACCCTGTCTTTTTTCTATTTCCATTTAAAACAGTAGTTGACAATTTTGAAAGGTTATTACAGATTATGTTTTTTTTATATAAAGTTATCAAATTTGGCAATATAATTCCAATTTATACCGAACAGAACAGATGCGTTGTTTAACTCGCATAATTCACGAATGTAATGCATTATTTTACCATTGTTACAGGGCTATTTGAATGAGAAAGCCTATGGAAACGTCGCTCATGATGACTTGTGGGCGGCCTTACAAGCGGTACGTGACTGTTTACAATATATATAATTTGTGAATCTTCCAAACAGAATATCGCAGGTCAACGTCGTTCAGAGCAAAACCTTGTTCCAGTCTGTATACATGTGTGAGAAGAAATATGGATAGACTTGTAGCTTATCTGTTCCTGTATTCGTAAAAGGCTGATAAGAAGTTTGTTAAGGGATATTACAAGGAAAAGATACGATACCATTTGAATATGTCCATACTTAGATGTTTTATGTAGCAGAGCTTTTTCCTTACCTATAAATATATTGTAGATAATTTCAATTTTCCAAAACTAATTTTAAAATGCACTTACACTCGTCATGCCGCTTCTTTACAACAAACGTGTCGCCATTTTTTCCCACCGTTAACTTCCTGTTACTTTATAGTAACATTCCAGTCTCGTTGCTTATTAATTCTATATGCATCACAATTGATTCATTTCTATCTTAAGACTGCTCTAAACATCGTCATTTTCCTGTATAGAAGCATCCTGATGACGGATTAAGAACTTAGTAAAGGTCTTTTTACTTAATGGACACAAAAGAAAATAATGTTTGTCGCCATAAGCTGATGCCATATTATGAAATATATTTATCTGCAGAGAGTTAATAAAGTCCTGATTTCTTTGTATTATGGAAAAAACATACAATACTGAGTTTGAAGGAATATATCAAAGCAAATGCTACATATTAAGCAGTCGATTCTTTGCCTTTTTGGACTCTTCGTGTCTGTTTACAGTATCTTGATGAGAGATCTTCAATATAGATGCCTCAATGTTTTCTTAGTCTTTCGGCCCTCAGTATCGATTTTGATATTTGATTCCGTCAGCGTGTGTTAATGCTTCGGAATATTTTTCAGTTAGAGATGTTTTATGAATGTATCGGTTTATTTTACTAATATAATCAAAATTGAATGCTGGACGGTTTGCGGATTGGAAAACAGTACAATTTCTAGAAAATACATCATGAAATTTTAGATAGGATTGCAAGATTTCTAGTTATATTATACGTTTACAAATGGCGACAGTACCGAAATCTTCAATTGTGTATACCCTTCATCCTACACCAATGATTACGTCGTTGCCTTATACATTGCATATCGCATAAGGAATATTTAATCTCGGACACAATTATAACATCGGTTTCTTACATAACATGGCATTTCTTTCTTTATTTGTGAGGGCGTATAATACACACGCGAATTAAACTAACTTGAGTTACCTCCCGTCTAACACTAAGCTCTTGTTTTTTTTAAAGAAATTACTAGTATGCATTTGATTTGCCTGTGTTAGCCCCTTTCACCGATAGTCTTTATTTCACATGTAGCCAAATACTATTTCAATACATAGTAATAAACAATAGTTTTATGGACCATCGCCAATACATGTATAGCAACAGCACACTTTTTGAATGAAATTAGACATTCGACGCAATACATCTCAGACGCTGATAATTGAAGTTGTGTATATCAGGACATTGCGGTTCAGGGATTCCAAAACCTCCGTTCAGACGTTACGTTCTCCAGATCTTACCAGTATTAAAAAAAAACAATATCAATGCTACCGATTAAATGAAACATTTATCAGTTCATAATCAAAACATTATATTTGAATTATATAATGAGTGTTATGTTTTTGTGAAGAAAATTCATAAGCATTTATATATTGTTTTACCCCATCTACTGTCATCTTTCTGCAGCGTTGTCTCTATTGCATTATTTGTAGCAAGCAGTCATGGATGGGAATACTGATGTCAACGTAAAAACTGTGATGGACTCGTGGATATTACAGAAGAACTACCCAGTGGTGACAGTGAGGAGAGTGAATGGTGGCCTCTATCTGAATCAGAGTCGATTTCTTCTCAAGTCAGACAATACTACTGATTTCGCAGGGTAATATTTTTCAATCACTGGCACACCTTCGTACCTTTTTATATAGGTTGATATATCAAAACCAGTAAAACGTTCCTGAGTGACGCGTTGATATGTACCTTTTTACCTTCATCAGTCAGCTTTTGTCTGATGGTTTGATTTTAATTTTAACGTCCTATTGACATCTAAGATCATTTAAGGACATTTTTCCATGTGTGTTGTGTAAGCGTGCATGTTTGTACTTGCTTGAGACAGGGTATGTTGGTGTAATTGCCTCTGTGTGTTAGTGCGGATCTGATGCCGACGTTATAGTGCTATCGCACAGAAATACTACGCCGAAAGGCCCAAGCACAGTATTCCGACCATATTATACTGACAACCGGTGAACCAGTTGTTGCCTTTTTTTCTAAATGCTTAACGTTAAGTAGAGAATAGCTATTTCCATTTTTTAAGAACTTTGGTATGTCTCGCCTTGGGAAAAATCCCATTGCCTTCCTCACCTGGGCCAACATTAAAGCCGAAAGTGTGTTATTGTCAAGCAGGGCGTTAAGAAATAAAAGGTTATTAGAAGTAGAGTCTGATGAATGTGACAGAATACATATCGTTGTCACTGATTGTATCAACTTAAAGACAACGTCAATATTGTTTGTCCGGTATCACCACTCTCTACCCAGAGTTGACGTTCCTTTCACTGGTGAGCTTATCTGATGATAAAGTAGTCGATCCTGTCCAAAACCGCCATATTTTACGGTTTGACGACACATGATCAAGTGCTACATGATCAGAGGCTTATTAAATTGTAAGTAACAACAACTAAGCGTAGAGATTATGTCATCACATGAAGGGAATGTCACATTCACTTTCAGCTAGTGTTTTTGAGGGAGATATATTTTGTTTTGACATCGCGTTTTTCTTGATTCTTGTAAATACATATATCCTGTTTGTATCTTATGAAACATGAGTTTGCAATTTAATCAATAAAGAAGTTAATGCAGTGTCTATCAATCTAATTTTGGTGTTTTTTTATTGTTATGGGATATGTCATAGATATGTTGTATTGATCTGATTCAAACTAGCTCATTCGCAATTCGTTGTTGCACCATCATATATGCTGAAATATTTTATTTTCTTATTTTGGAATTGACGTAAGCTGTTCTGTTACAACCTGTTTGAAATTGCATTATTTGAACTCATATCAATGAGTCCTAAATATTCAAGGTTTGAACTATTATTTTTTCCGCTTTTGCAATATATTCAGTTTAAGTATTTTATATATTTTACAGATATGGCTGGAATATCCCATTCACCTACACTACTGATAAAGAACTTAAATTCGACCAGTCGGCAAGTGACATAGTTTGGATGGCACCAAAAGTACAAGGTTTGGTTTGGTTTAATTTGAGTTTGAGTGATATGCTAGTGGGCACATTTTCAACTTCCGACAGCAGTTGCAACTAAGACTTAAATTCATTGAATAAATGTTAAACGTCCACATTTGTAAATATTAACGTAATAACGCTATTTATGTGATGTTGTGTTAGCCATAAATTTGCAAAAGCTGATTAAACTAGAACACATTGATAAAGAAAAAAAATCAGCAGACACAAATGTTTTTAGCCCTAAGACAACATTCGAAAAGGCATCACCTAAGACAAAAACATGAAATATAAGTGAGACAGGAATGAAAAAAATAATACTTTTTCATTGAAAGAGAACCGCTCGGAGAATCATTCTACAGTGACATTTCAGTGAGACTTCAATTCATTCACCGCTGGAGACACATTTAAACTCCTCAAATTCAAAGGTTGGAATAGTTTATTATAAAAGTTCAGGGGTGAATGTGGTAAAGTGGTTTATTATCCATGTCACTTTTCATATATAAGTACATGCTGAGCATACATCGTCCTATTAAACCTATTAAACAGCTTTCAAAATGAACGGGGGGGAAAAACAAAAACGGCCAGCATTACAGGAATTTGATGTACCTCAAATTCAAATAAGAGTAAGGTAGCTATATTAATGCATTACCCTTGTTTCTAGTGTACGCTACCGATGCCAGCATCAACAAGTCAAGCGGATGGGTTGTGGGGAACATACAACACTATGGGTACTTCCGTGTGAACTACGAGCAGGAGAACTGGGACGCCTTGATAACTCAACTGAAGACTGATCATACGGTAAAATCAAAACAATCATGATGAGTAATCGCACCGTTTGTTCGTCAAGTTTTATTTTCTCATTTGACACACTGTATGATATAAAAGTCGATGCTTTTCATTACGCTTATTAGTGTCTTGTGCTTCTGTTGTCACCAAACAAGTTCTACGATGTTACATAACTTTTACTTGCACTAGATTTACATATTATGTGTCGTCGATGAAGAAGAAGATGCGTATCCTTCTGGAACTCCTGGTCTGATTCTCCTTGTAAATATCCTTGTAAATCTTTCATATTTTGCACTAGTTTTATCGGTTTTGAGCTCGACTTTTTTCTCGTTTTTCTAACTCTTTTGTATTTTCATGACATTTTTTGTTCTCCAAAGGAGTGAATTAAAATGCACAGTTATTCCTATTTTAAATACTGTACAATTGTAAAATTAAAAATATATTTTGATTGTTTCAGAAAATTCACGTGGTAAACAGGGGAACTCTCATAAGCGACGTATGGGCTATTTTCAAGTAAGTGATTTGATTTTTTGTTTTACTACTTATTTTTATGATGATCGTTTTCATTTTACTTTTAAAGCCTTTACACAGTTTATCATTGATCCCTCCCTTCCGTTTCCTTCATTTAGATTGACAATTACATTTTCATTGCGCAAATCGTCGCCAATGATATTCTGTAAAACAAAAAGGAAGTCCTATGCAGTAAATGTGTTTTTCCCCTTCGAATTGATTTTTTTTAAGGCATATAATAAAATGATAGACAATTGAAAATTGATATAAATAGCAAACAATGCAGAAAGTGCATTATATCAATTTGCATTAGTTACCCAACTCCCGATTTCATAAGACCTACACCTTGTGGTGATTCGATTATACTGTATGATACCGAAGGCCAATCAAGTCAAATAAAACTGTATGGGATTATCCATGGATATCCTTTACAATGCATATGTATATTGCAAACGTCCAGTAAACACATATTCATGTGTCCAAACGTTAGTATCGAACCTATAGCGATGTTTTTTTTGTAAAACAGCACCGCTTTGGTGTGCAGACAAAACCATATACTCACCAATATATACGTCACCAAAAAAGGTTTGTACGTCGTCCATAAAAAGATCTTGTAGAGTTGTTTTTACAAGAGAAAAGGTTGTAGTCTGATATAGTAGTATACATGTAGTATGGGGAAATCTCAACTTATTTGTTTTATCCTCATGTTTCCACTATAACGCCCATCCCTCTGCCACCCCCCTCACCCAGGGGGCCATACCCTCCGTGTTAACAGAGTTAATTCTGTTGCAACTTTGATTCTCTTTAGTTGTTGTTACTTTGACAATGACAATCTTCTACCAAGGGCTGCCTCGAAATATGTATATCTTTTCGCTATGTAAGAAATCTGTTCAGGGGCCTTAAACAAGTTGACCCCGATGCCAGAAGTCGCAACCCCACTTACTAGGACACTATAATTAACACTGTTGTTCTGTATGCCGACCAGGGTGGTCTAACTAGCTTGTCCGATTTGTGGTGAGGCAGGTTGGCGTTTCCCGAATTAATCTCGGTGTCCTGTTGATGCTACAAGAACAATCATTCCACACATGAGTATTGTTTACGTATACGTGTTAATTGTAATACATATGTGTACTTCATTTCAAATACAAGTGTATTTAACATACATATACATATCTTTACACATATGTTTAGAATGCGCCAATCAAGTCAAATAAAACTGTATGGGATTATCCATGGATATCCTTTACAGTGCATATGTATATTGCAAACGTCCAGTAAACACGTATTCATGTGTCCAAACGTTACTATCGAACCTATAGCGATGTTTTTTTTTTGTAAAACAGCACCGCTTTGGTGTGCAGACAAATCCATATACTCACCACTATATACGTCACCAAAAAAGGTTTGTACGTCGTCCATAAAAAAGATCTTGTAGAGTTGTTTTTACAAGAGAAAAGGTTGTAGTCTGATATAGTAGTATACATGTAGTATGGGGAAATCTCAACTTATTAGGAGTATATGTTTTCAATGGTACCAAGATGAAGGTCTGACTAAGTCATAATTGCTAAAAGGGGCCTTATTATGCAGTATGATGCAATGGCTCCTGAATTAAAAAAAATAAATAAATATGTGATATCTCATTAGAAGTTGCATTTTGTATTTTATAAATTGTAAAGGATATGGAGAGCTAGCGAATTTTGTTGTTTAATGTACTTAAAACGGAACATTTTCGGCCAAGTAGGAGTGTATTGTATACCATGGTATCAATTCAAAGATGTTGGATCATTTTTCATAAGTAGATACCATCCACTTTTCTATTCTATGATAGGTTGATGCTTCAGGCACGTGGTTCTATATATAGAACGCTAATTACTATCAGGGTCGCGTAAATTATTCTCCAAACTAGCATTACTTTTGAAAAATATAGACTCTAAAAATGATTTCCTAATAAACAGCGTCGCATGACATGTTAATTAAGTTTTGTTTTCGTTATTATTTTGTACATATAAACGGTTAAATTAATAAGCATATTGAATTGAATAACACTTGTTCTCTTGTCATTGAAGGGCTGGGATGGCAGATGTTGAAACTGCCTGGGATATGCTGTCCTATCTACGTCACGAGACTGAGTTTATACCCTGGTCGTACGCGTCTAGTGAACTCGATTTTCCGGATAAGATGTTGAGAAGTCGTCCAGCATATGGAAATTTTGAGGTCTGTTTAGAACATCATTCATGTTTATACACTACTTTATTTTACATGTCAATAGTTATTTTTCCATCTTGACCTTATTTCTCTACCGACACGGTTGTCATATCTAAAACAATAGTAAGCAGTTTATAAGAATATCTTTCTTCAATTTCTTCTTTGATACTAACGGGTTGTTTTAATTTCATGTTTTGCTTTTTTCAATATCCTTCATTAACGGAATCATTACTATTAAGATAATTACCTAGCAGATGCCATTCCAGTTATTTATGTGGTATTTTTTTGTAAATCAACTTTTGTTTTCTTTTAATTTCCACCGCAGAGATTCATGTTGAGTTTGCTTGAAGGCCGTTCATTGAATGTCACCCTGAATGATGACCGTCCTACCCAGCAAAGGTATTGCGTTAAATTGAATTAAAACTTGAGAATTCCACTACCGATGCTGAAATACTACTAGAGAAGTTTGTGTGCATACAGTTAAATTTGCTGATGCAGCTTGAAGAAGACAATGGCAAGGTTTCACGGTTGTTACTATTAGTCATTGGTAAAAAATGAAGGTTGCTGTTTGTTTTGTTGCTTAAAAGTGTGCCTTGTTGTGTTATTTTGTTGTCATTGGCCCGGTTCTCCATATAAAGACGTGACATTGATCGGATTTGACCTAGATTTGTAGGTCGATAAAATGCTGAATCGGCTTTCCTTTCGGGACCAACTAATATTATTTTCCATTTACTTTTTCGCAAACATTCTTTCATTGTTTTATCCTCATGTTTCCACTATAACGCCCATCCCTCTGCCACCCCCTCACCCAGGGGGCCACACCCTCTGTTTTAACAGAGTTAATTCTGTTGCAACTTTGATTCTCTTTAGTTGTTGTTACTTTGACAATGACAATCTTCTACCAAGGGCTGCCTCGAAATATGTATATCTTTTCGCTATGTAAGAAATCTGTTCAGGGGCCTTAAACAAGTTGACCCCGATGCCAGAAGTCGCAACCCCACTTACCAGGACACTATAATTAACACTGTTGTTCTGTATGCCGACCAGGGTGGTCTAACTAGCTTGTCCGATTTGTGGTGAGGCAGGTTGGCGTTTCCCGAATTAATCTCGGTGTCCTGTTGATGCTACAAGAACAATCATTCCACACATGAGTATTGTTTACGTATACGTGTTAATTGTAATACATATGTGTACTTCATTTCAAATACAAGTGTATTTAACATACATATACATATCTTTACACATATGTTTAGAATGCGCCAATCTAGTCTACCATGATACATGTACCTATTATTACACGTGTAAAACTTTTCAAAAACACAGCATCATTATATACGTATATTAACATGGTACATGTACATATACATTGTATACAATAACACATGCTAAGGTATATTCAATGCAGGGCTGTTTCGAATTACACATGTCACTGCAATATTGCTTTTGATCGCCCTGAAATGTTTTTGTCTTATTTCCAGGTCCCTTTCGAGACTGATGTTTAGTCTGTCGTGCAAATATGGTATTCAAGAATGTGCCATGCGTTCAAAAGAACTTTTTAACGACTGGAAAACCTCGGGGACACTGTAAGTACCTACCGAACAATTCTATACTGACTTGGGTACTTACTTAATTGTCTTTCATTACTATCACTTTTCGATACGTAGGCCTGGGAACGATGCATACCAGATTATTCTTAAAATCTTAAAACTCTAAAAAGGCACCTGCGTAATGTATTACCCGTACAACAAATGTTAATATACTTGTTGCAACACGATCAATCATATACAACAAAATAACTTTATGGTAAACCGTAAGTTTATTTTGAAATAATTGAAGTAATTTGCAAAAGCTCCTTAGAAAAGTTTATTTCCTTCTAGCCATACCAGATGCCGTCTTTGTTTTTCGGTGGAAAATATTTTCCCGCTGACCCAAATACAAATATGGTGATGTCCATATCGCATTGAAATGAAGTCACCTTTCAGGTTTCATTGAAATGGTGCTGAGAATTTTGAAATGAAGCATATGCTATCATGAACCTCTTTGTGAATATTTTTGTAAAAGGAGTTCCTGAACCTTGAACACCTATTTGAGATTTGAGACAAGTGTGTTCCACATGACACAATGTGTCTTGTATAGTCAGAAGTGGGAGACGATATCGTAAAGGTCGTCCAGTATTCAAATAGGAATAAATATAATGGTTACATGCCACATTCATGCGGAATAGGAATAGCAGCGTTGATCATTCTGCGATTGACGTCAGCGAAATGTTTGTAACATATACAAAAAACACAGGGCCAAATTGAAACACAAAACAAAAAACAAAAGTTGATTCAAACAAAATACATAGAGGATATTTAATGGTGTCTTCAGTAATAACAAATATATTTCACGAGTGTGGTTAATATTTTGATATTTTTCACAAGTCACAGCACGAGTGCAACATATCAAAATATAAGCCACACGAGTGAAATATATTTGTTATTACTGAAGACACCATTAAATTTTCTATTTATTACATTGTAAAGCATAAAACATGAAAAATGTAATACATTAAAAAAGGGCGGGAATCAGAAACGTAATAATTAGCGCCATATTATAATGACGTCACGCTTGACAACAATGTGTTTACGCCATTTTAAATGGGATACTCAATGCAATTCGACGTTTTCTGCTATTTTCTGGTATGATTGCTTATAAAAATGTCATTACTGGTATATATATGTAAATACTTAAGTCTGTGTACCAAGCATTTACCATAATAACCACTTATTCTACCGTCGCTTCATGTGAATCTGTGACAAAATATCGTTGCCTTTGAATGCAGCGATTGGAAGATACCGTTATGATTGGTCAAATCTAAAATATCACTTTTGATATTTGTCACAGTGTGAAAGATATCAATTTTATCAAGTTGATAGAATCTAATATTTCACAGGCAAAAAATGTAATAAATTGATTTAGTTACCTAGTCCGTTTATATATAATATTTGTGTTTTGTTGTAGGATTCCTGCTGACATCAAGGAGACAGTATTCTGTAAAGCAGTAAAAGAAGGAGGGGAAGAGGAATGGGATTACATGTTTAACCTTTACCGCAATGGACCAGTCACGGAACAACCAGCCGCACTCACTGCACTGGCTTGTTCAGACCGTTTGTGGATCATCAGCAGGTCATTGTCTATAAATCGATATCACTATTGAAAGTTTGGCATGTATTCCCCCACATTGACCTATCGTAGTCCGCTGCTCGTAGCTTATATAAAAAAAACGAAAAACTACTCTAATTATATATTTATAGTAGGATTGAGTACCGTACATAGTTCCCTTTGTTATGTCAGTAGTAATTGTGATACCTTATGTTCATATTCACAGATAATCCCTAACGGGCTAAATAGTATACAACCGGCCTTCTTTGCAATTCATACTTAGATGAAATGGAAAGACATCTTTGAGATACATGATTCTCACTTTGCTTAAGTTGACATTGAAATAACTTAAACTGAAAGCTGAGACAATAAGCCCATTATAGTACTTGAGATATTTGTTTTTTCTATGCTCCTATTTTACGGGAGGTATTATGTTGTTGTGTTGCCTGGCTGGCTGGTTTGACGGGGACAATCATTCACCAATTCTGATAAATTTATCTGTCATGGAACGAGTGCAAGAACTGTACTTGGCTCTGGTGCCCATTTAACACGTCATTGCTTAAGGTAGCTAAGAGTCTAAATAAAGACGAATATTTAGACAGAGTCCATAACAGGTGTGATGAAACAAGGGTGATATAATTACTTTATTTGGAGTTAAACGGTCAACTAACTGACAGTATCTTATTTCCTACAAATTACACCTTTGTACTAAGTGTAAATTTACATATCCGATGATAAAGTCTGTCACTACCAAAAACAATTATTTGTTGATTAACGATACGAGAATATAATAAATGACACTGACACTTTTGTTTCGATCAACCACGGCGGTATTAGAATAAACTCAGATTGGAATATGACGTCAGCGAAAATGTGGAAATCTTAGGTACGGGTTGGTGTCTCTTTAAAGCTACGGAGTCTAAAATTGAACTTAACACATTACAGTGGTTTCTTTAATTTAGTTTTTTCTTCATAAGTCATTAATTAAATGACAAATGTAAGGATAACTATCAAAACAGAAATTATAATTAATTGCTTTTAAGAAAATCAATGCATAACAGTTATCATTAGTGCAAGGACGCGTAAAGTTAAGCGTGAACTAGCGTATCGTAGATATGATATGAAGACCGATAAAATGACCGCAAGGTAAAGGCAGTTTTCGTTATGCGTTTCTTTCTTTCCCATGGAAAGTCATCTTAGAAAGTTATTCGTTATTCTGAATAACGAATAACAAATAATTGTCCAACTTAAGTGTGCCCCAACCGACTCGTGCTCAGGATAGTTATGTGATTTTTAAACTATTATTGTAAAATTGTAAGAGGTAGTTAATAGATATATCTTGTGCAGATTCATATCTTGACATTTACCTAAGTTATAACAGTAATAGTTACCTCGCTTCAAACGTCTTAAACAGACGTGGCATCATAAGTTTCTATAGACGTAAACATTTCTTGTCACAGTATAATGCCAATCTCTCATCAGGGCCTTAATTGATTCACTAACCCAGAGCATGCTCTGGAGTTGTCTGTTTGCACATATATCGCCTGTTACTTTACGACTTCCATCCAAGTAGAATCACAACATTAATTTATTTCCATTATACGTGTTAACTGTGTCTGAGGTCGTCGGTGAATTAATATATATATCATATAAATATGTATAATTGAAATTAATCAAAATAACATATTTTTTAAATAATAATTCATTAAAATAAATTGTTTTGTATCAGTTTTAAAGTAAGTACATTTTTGCTATTTTAGATATTTGGAATACATACTAGATCCATCTAAAATCAGAAAACAAGATGCCCCCATTGCCTTCACAACACTCCAAAGCAATCCTGTAGCCTTTTACCCGGCTTTTGAGTTCATGTTGGAAAAATGGGAATTCCTGGTGGTTGAGTAAGTATATATGGTGGCGGAGGTTTTACGTGTGTTTGTGGTACACTTGGTGTTGCTATTTTCTCAAATTATCGAGGCCGTGTTCTTAATATAGTGTATCTAATCAGGTTAAGTTTATCGGTAAGTGTGGATCACGTGCAGGGCATTTGTCTGTAAGGTTAAACTGTGCCTGGGGTCGATCGGTACTAATAATATTCGTTATTGTAGCCATTTCTATCAAATATAATTTGATGCGATATGATGAACAGTATTTAAATTTATTATATTGTTATGTTAACAGCTATGGTCTGGACGTGAACTCACTGAATAACATTATCGTCAGCACAGTCAGTGGAATGTATACAAAATATGATATGAGCAAGGTATGTATATTTACCCTTTTAGCTGTTTTAATTAACCATAAAACGTGTTTCTTAATAGGCATACAAGAAGAATAAATACTATTGAAATTATATATATTATTTTTCCTTGTTTTCATACCAAATACTCAAATCTGATTTATCGAAACATTATTTTCATTGGAAACTATGAAAGAAAAAAAACAATAAGCGGACGATTAACTTTAATCTTTGTAATTCATTATTGTTTGTAAGATTGAACATTTATGGTTGTTGTGCAAATATGATTTTACATATGACACTTTGGATAGTTTTTTTTATCACAAATCTTATCTCCCTTTTTCTATTTCTAGATTGAAAACTGGCGAGACGAGATCCAACCGGATGACGCCGCTTATCTTCACGGCTTTGACTTTGCACTTAACAGAATTTCGGTCAATATGGAGTGGCATACCAAGTATTATGAACAAGTGGCCAACTGGCTCGAAAATTTTGTTGCGTCTGAGCAGTAATCATTGATACAAATGCTTGAATATAAAAGCATATTTGACTTCCAAGAATAATCAGCAATATGTAAATAAGTGTTACGCTATTTTACTAGATTTTCTCCAATAAAGAATTGATAAATCACAAGTTACATGTTTGACCTTAGCGTTTAAGTGGTTTCCCTCATCTGAAAGAAATGCCAATCAACAATATTAACCTGGCAACATTTTAATCGTTAAAAGATTACGTTTAATGGCAAGAACATGTACTTCTGTCTAAATCTTAGACACTCTTCAACGGAGTGCTGATCACTCAGTAGAAAAACATTGACATTTCTGACACGTCTACAATTGTAGTTATGATCTCAACTGTGATTAGTGAATAAGAGGTTCCCCAACGACACATAGCTGTCAACCCTCCCTCATAAGGAAGGAGACTCCCTCAATTTGACCAATATTCACCAATCTAACGCCAAACTCCCTTAATCAAGTCCAAACTCACACAAACTCTAAATCTGCATCCTGTTATCAAATGATCTCATAGATACTGCAGGGTTTGTGCAATGATCCTAACAGGAGTGTCCGAATCATATTTGTGCTTTTTGGATTTATTTTGATACTTTAAAAGGGAAATATAAATTGAGCACAACAGTGTCAGTCGCCATTCACGCACGTTCTCCCTCATTTGAAATGTAGAATGAGGGAGATCTCCCTCTTTGGAAGTTTCAGAGGTTGACACCTACAAAACGAGAACTGATTGCTCATCATTTTCGCGTTGTATCTAACTTTAGTTAATTTCAAATTTGTAGCGACATATATTTAACAACGTTTGCTGGGAAAATGAAAAATTTGGAAAGAAAAACTCAATACTCCATGTAGGTTAACTAAGCATCTTTTACTATGTTACTATTCAAAAACTAACTTATTAGAGTTAGGTACACGTGATAGCCAGCAATTCAGCACCTTATTGCTCCCGTTAGTTCAGCTTTGGTTCTGGACACGAGGAAAATACCACTTGACATTACTCCGATAAAAAAGCGCTAAAATTATTAAAACATTGTATTTAAGTTTGTTTTTTGTTAAAATCGACTTTTAAGTAGACTGCACAAACTGCAGCAAAAAACAACTGTGTGTAACCTTCTTCTCTAGCCGAGGATATGTGCTTAGCAAGAGGTCGCCATCTTTGAACGATTTTTGAGGCAGACAGGTATGACATTTGTACATATAGATATATAATATAAATATAAATTCATATATATTTGTACACATATATAATATATATATAAGCACTATCGTGATAAAATATTAGAAATACTGTCTGAGGAGGTGTTCTATCAAGTCACAACTGAAAACATTGATTCTGATACAATGGAACTTATCAAGAATATTGCAAATCGATGGAGAGAAGGTCTAAAAGTTTAAATAAACTTATTTTAAGTATTGGTTACAGAGATGTAACACGGGAAAAAAAGGATTGGAACTGAAAAGCAAATATTCGAATTTCCAAAAACATGCATTTTTGTTCTTAGATATCACATACGTTTTCATGTCTAATGTCAATTACTTCTAAGACTACGTGTACGGAGTCCCAGATTTTTTTAAAAAAGACAACAACATTTCCTTATATATTTAAGACATATGGTTCGTTCCTTACAACAGAAACAAAGAAAAAGAACATTTGTAATGCAATAGGTATCTGTATTGAAAATCGTGTATAGTCATTTTTATGAAATAAAATATACATATCACATAGATAAAATGCGTAAATGGTTTTAAAACATCTGAAAAAACCCTCGAACAAACGATTTTTTTCACATTATACAATTTATACACAATGATGTTTCACATTTTCTTCGTATGAATACTCTAGTAGTATCAGAAATCCAATCTATATATTTTTCCTGTACAGGTGAAGCTGGTAGTAATTGCATTTTGAATAAAATGAATAAGGCAGCAGGATTCAGGTGCTCCATTCATTCAAAACTAATTTGAGGATCTATTATTTCTGTACATTTCCAAAATTGATAGATTTTGCATATTTTGGCCTAAAAAAAGACGCATTGATTGCATGAATCAAAATGTTGAAATAAATCGGATTATGCCCTAATTTTTAAGATCCTGTTTCAATGTTAACATATTTTCATATTGAGGTAAAGATTTGGAAGATAATTAAATTTGTTTTATTTCAATCGATTTCATGAAGGATATGATTTTTGAAGTTTATTGTTATTTATAATATTTATGACTGAAGCCAATGAGATATATTGTAATTTTTGAAGAATTTATTTTTACAAATCAGCGAGTATAGTCCATCTTTATCTTTTCTGCACTCAACGTGATAGGGTAATTAAGCTTAAACTAGGATTACGATGTCCTTTACGGTCTAATACTATGTGATTTTTGAGCCCGATTCAGATTGAGGGTCATTAAAATCGTCCTGCTTCCGTTGTTTGTGGTCCGTCCTACTTCTGTCCTCAAACCAGTCTTGTTAGCGTTATTTCCCAGAAAGTCAGGGGGTCTTTTTACAATTTCATGTACAAGATTCCCTTGCTCTTTAAATGTCGCATCGAATTTGGGGGCTGATAGGAAAACCAAGATGGCCGACAGGCGGCACGCTGATTTGTAATCTTATTTTTAGTAAATCTCAATCTATCGTAATGGTTCCAGTCATAAACATACAAAGCAAAGAAAACGTTATCGTTATTTCTCAGAAATGTTTTATTGGGTAATATACAAGTCCCAGGGACATAAATAGTAAACGCAAGTATGATTTATTGGAGTAAACATTAGGTACACTGACCAGTAGGTTCAAAACCAAAGATGAACCCCGATGCGTGTGTGTTACTTCTGATGAAAGTTTCCTTGTCGGGGCAAAACACAGAATCACTGAGTACACTAAAGAAGGGAAGAAAGGCCTCGTCAGCAGAACATACCTGTACTTGATGTGGAATCCATTACTAAACTCACCATGGAGGATGTCACAATGTCCAGTCAGCGAGAATATTGCGGTAGTTGACATGGATTTGGCAGATCATAGCGGTAAGGACGAATCAGTTGTTAAAGTGCTGGACAAATATCTTCAAACATTATTCAAGTATGGACGACCCCATCACATCATCATGTGTGAATCAGGAAAGTTTTGTACCGCGGATGTAGCTTACGATAGCTTGAGACAGCTGGTGATTGCTGACACTGTGAACAGCCTACACCTACTGAGCGGTGATGGACAGTACCTGCGAATGCTGCTTACTGACACAGACAGACTTTGGGTTGTTTGTGTGGACAGGGAAGGAGTTC
This sequence comes from Mizuhopecten yessoensis, assembly GCF_002113885.1. Classification (NCBI taxonomy): domain Eukaryota; kingdom Metazoa; phylum Mollusca; class Bivalvia; order Pectinida; family Pectinidae; genus Mizuhopecten; species Mizuhopecten yessoensis. The sequence goes on from NW_018408021.1 coordinate 782,431, forward strand.
TGTAGGCAGAGTTTGGCAGATTCATAGTTGAGAAAGTGAAACGCCTACTGTACACCAATTTTTAATTCAAGACACGTGACACAACAAAATAATACAACTACTGTATAACTGCCCCATGATTTGGATGGGAAGAAGGCTATGTCGGACGAGTTGTTTCGTCATTATTCCGTTTCATCCTATCGGCAGTAACATATAGCGTTATCCCTTGCGAGAATATTAGATATGAACACAATATGCTGTTTTATAACAGCGAATGTATCTATGTGTGGTATTTGTTAATGTTGTTATCTGATAATATGAAATAAAGTCTGTATTTTTTTATATATCTTATTGTAAACTGCTACTAACGAATATTTCAATAAATGTATAAATATGCTAATTGTAAATGTTTCAATCTAGAATACATTTTTATAATGTAAACAGAATAGCAATCTTTAGGATTACTTTGTAAAAGTTTCCGTTTGAAATATCATCTCTGTTAATCTGAGGATTTTAGTTAAAACATATTCAACCTAGGATTGATAATGTATCAAAGCAATAAATTTACCATTTAAAACGTCATCCTTGTCACAAGAAAAAGATATTCAAAACAAATGATGAACCTCGTTGTCTCTGTGTTACTAGTGATGAACATATCCTTGTTGGAACAAAACACAGAATTTCCGAGTACACTCTGGACGGGAAGCCCGGTATCACCACCACCATATCCTTGTACAGGAAAGCGGTGGTGTCTTCACCATGGAGGATATTACAGTGTCCTCTCAGCGACAATGTCGCTGTAGTTGATAGAGATGAGGAAATAGATGGTGGTAAGGACAAATCAGCAGTCATAGTGTTGGACAGACAACTACAGCACTTATATAGATATGGAGAATCACAACACAACAGCGGGACTGACTGTCGAAGTTTTGACCCCTGGGGTTTAGCGTACGACAGTCAAAGATTCCTGGTTTCGGTATCACAAACGTACTTGAGGCCGCCTCAAGCTGAGATTTGAGTCCGAACTCAAGAACTCAATCTCAGTACCGTATTTCGTTATCACAAACTAAAAACTAAGCTCAACGCCTCAAGCTGAGTCCAAAAAGCCCGAGACTGCCCAAGAGCAGACTAAAGTAAGTTCGAACTCAAGCTCTGGAACGCTCTGTTCACAATAAAAATGGCCGGTGGTTTTGTAGTTAGGCGATGGATGGCTAGGCGGCGTCAGCGCCAACGCAGAGGTGAAGCCATTACTACAATCAGGGAGCACGATCCCTTCCAGATTTGGGAGATGATGTGATTTTTTCAAGGTTTCGGTTCCACAGGGAAACTATTCTTTTTCTTTTATATATATTGTCACCTTTCCTAGTAGTGGAAACACGGATAAACAACCCGATTCAACCTTTGATACAGGTTATCATCACGCTACGTTACCTCGCTACAGGAACATTCCACTCCTTGCTGGTAGATGTTTGCGGTATGACCGTTCAGTCATGTGGACGTTGCATCACAAGAGTATGTAACGTATTTGACTCGTTTCGCTCCAACTTTAGATAAAATACCGTCTTGTCGTGAAGCAGTGGACTCCACGAAAACGAAATTTTACCGGCTGGCAAGTTAGTAGATATAAATCTTGGTCAGTCAGTGTTAATTAGACGCTTCATTCGAGGTACTCGGTCATTTCGGTACCTAAGAATATAGTTGTCATTTGAACAAATGTTTCAACCCTAGTTTTTTGCTTTATTTGTTCTCTGTGTTACTGAATTTATATTTGATGATTCTTTTACTCTGTACTGAAACGTAAAGAAACATGTTATTCTTTTAGGTACCGAAACGCCAAAAAAATCGGTTAAATAGCATGCAATTAAGTTCAGTATAGTTCCTTTTGCGTCAACTTCAGTAGATTTCATACAAATATTGACATTTTTCATTGATTACCAATAATAAAAAATTCTGCTTAAAATGAGGAAATATCAATTTTTGTTGGAATAAACATCGTGTTTTCCAATCTTTGCTATGAATAAAAAAAGACAGACATCTACCAGCCCTGGCCAATCAGATAAAACATCAGTCCAAGAGATTCTTCTATCTTCTGAGCTACAATATTCAGAGAAAGGGAGCACAGACACATGTCAAGACCTAGAAAAAAATCTGCTTAAAATGAGGAAATATCAATTTTTGTTGGAATAAACATCGTATTTTCCAATATTTGCTATGAATAAAAAAAATGTTCTGCTTTGTTTTGCAGAGTTTCCAAATGTTCTAGGTTGCGTGGATGGAACTTTTGTCAAAATCCTATGTCCATCTTCCATTGAGAACGACTTCCTCTGCAGGAAATAATTGTATGCCCTGAATATTCAGGTAGCTAGTTATTCCTCAAAATGTATATTCAAATATGGTTAGCTAATAAAAATGTATGCTTTTTTACTCCCGAGTTAATATGAAAAGTCAAATTGTATATAACTATTGGTAATGTAAGAAATGTACTATATGGTTAACCACTCTTTAGGCGTTTTCTTTTCCACCTTATAAAGGGCATTGCAGCAATATATGGAGTTTTCAATTTTATGCAATTTAAAGCCCACTAGGACACAACTTCCTTTTCCCATGGTCATGCTTATAGAGGAACTTGTAGTGGAAATGTAAATATTTACACATGCGTTATCTTGTATATTGGCCTCAGCAATCTCATTATGCAATCATGTTATCAGTTTCATTAAAATCGATTCATATTTATTGAAGTTATTATACTGAAAGCAATGTGTAACATACAGATTTAAAGAGGACGTGATGAATGGACAGAAAAAAAAATGTGGACAAAATAGAAAGTGAAGACTGCATGATTTTTTTATTTATTTTTTATTATCAATACAGAAGAATTACAGATAATACAGAGATAAAAAGAAACATATGTAAACAAACAATAAGACAACATGATAAGCCTTTACCACTCTTTCCCTATTACATATTCTGTATCCAATAGAAGGACCAAACGAGGAAAAACACGATTTTATTATAATAAATACATATATTCTCTGCCTTTCATTCCTCCATTTATACATTTAGACAAGCTCTGACATGTACATACAGACTGTAGCATGTAAAAATTCAATCAAATGGAGATAAATCCATACACACAATAAGTATGGCTTGCGAATAAACCAACAGCAGATAATCAAGAAAATGATAAAAAAAAAGAGTGAGCAGAGTCTCGCTTAGATACCAACCCCTCCCGCTCCCTCCTAAATGATGTGACTTTTCAGAGTCCATAAGCTTTAATTTTTACTTCATATGTGGTCATGTGTGATCTTTGCCATAGACCTTTGACCCAATAACCATGTATGACCACCCTATAGATATCATTATTACAATAGCATTGTGTAAATATCACCTAAATGTGTTCTGGAGGTAATTAGATACCATGTATACAATATATTTAATAGGGAAGACAATTTGTCTGTGACCTTTGACCACCAAACATTGACCTATGACGACCATAATCTAATCAGGTGTAGATATCAATGATACCTTACTATGTTGTAAATAACTGAACATTTTGAAAGGTTTGTGAAAATCTTTTCAAAATCCAGTATAATTATCACTCTACAAAACTGCCATGATTCATATCAGCTATGAATATTATGGCTGACGTGTTGACATTATCATTTTTAGGATTGTAACGTTTGCTACCACTGGTCCTTACTTGAAGTTAGCTGTTCTATTTACTAAGTACTTGAATAGAAACGGCAATTTTAAGTATTGAACAGTTGTTTGTTGGCATTCATAGTCAATATAAATGTCAACTGAGCATAGTTAAATCAACTTGAAACGCTAGCATGCTTCTTGGAACTTGTCATTTCCAGATTGCTTTAATATTGATTATTAATACCAACTGAAAGTAGTTCGTTGCTTCGATGCGCTCTAATACTTAGGTGTTTAACATTTTTTTCCACTTATCTTCTACGTCATGTTTCAGGGCTGCTATGTAAACATGTGTGAATATAAAAGCCGTCGTGTCAGTTTGAAAAGGAAGTACGGCGGCTTATCAACCGTCAAGCGTATCGGTAACATGGATTGGAAGTAGAACGCGCGGACATTGGTTTCACTAACTCAGAGGTGAATGGTTTCAATACATTACTTTTATTTGACAAAAGCCCTTTCCAGTAGAGAGAAAATACATCTCAGACAGAATATAAAATTTGGTTAGAGATACATTAAAAACCACAATTATACATATACGTGGTTGTTTGCCCAACCCCGACAGACCATGATAATATTGTTATTAACCATAGACTGCTAAACCACTTCAAATTACATGGGTGATTCAATATTTTTTTGAATAATGAAACAGTCAGTCAGCAGTGTAGCGATTATGCACTATGTCTACTTTATACGGGTATTTGAACAAGAGTACGTAGAGTCCATGAAAACTCCCGTTCCCAAATGTGTCGAAAACAGCGCAGTCATTTATTTGTTTCTATGAATAGATAATGTGCAAAATGTACTTTTTTAAAAGTTTTTTCACAAGATAAGTAACAATAGAGATTTAGTAAATTTGTATTAGAGATGCATGTTCTGAAGGTAATAATGTACCTTCCCCCCATTACCGAGGAAGAGTCTGAAAGTAACTGCAGACACGATTTTGGATTAATAAAAGCATACGAGTTGTACCTTCAAGTTGTTTAGTTCATATCCATGCACAGAATTATTTGAATGTACTGAATATTAATGAAGCAAACCTCTGCACAAACTTGCACATATCATACACCTTAAACTTCAGACTCAAAAAGTTGACAAGAACAAGATAGACTTTGGTACTTACTGAGGTGATGTCTGTAAAATTTGCATCTTCAGGTCAATCGAATACATAGTAGAGAGGGAACAGGGGAGTATATTATCTAAAAATGAAACAACTATATTTTTAAATTTGGAAATTGTCCTTTAGATGAACTATGTAAACGGATGATATTTTTTGCCAATATGTTGAATACATTTGTAACAGCAAAATTGAGGTGTTTGATATGCATTTACAATACTTAACTCTCATAAGATGGCCACAAGTTGGCATGACGGACGGACAACGGATGAAGGGTGATTTGAAAAGCTCACCATCTGATTAAGACAAATATAACAATATAAGTATCATTCAAAAGTATTTGACATAGAAATTCAATATATTATTTGCTATTTAACAATATTGGGTACTATTGGCTTGAAGATGGAAGTATATATGACGCAATATATCCCCGTTACAAATATGACACATAAATATATACTATTCTACCACGTCTGTGATGTAACGACTGTTTTCATTGGTTAAAAAGAGTGCATTATTGAGCGATATACCATGCGCGTGCCAATAACCAATGCCAATAACCAATGCACGTGAAATAGTGCGCACGCATGCTGTTCCAACAACCTCCCCGTATTTTATCATGAATTAACAAAAATAGCATAACTGTCAGGCGGGATCAAAATATTTGACAGGCCTGCCATTCAAAAGATAACACGGATCTATAGACCTAAAGAATGTGGGTCCGTGCAGTGAAAATGGTTTATTAATTATTGACATTTAAAATGTACAGGTCTGAAGTCAAAATGGTAAATTATTAATTACTTCTGTTTTTACTTCAATGGGTAGTGCCGTACATTTTACGATGTGTGCAGTGTGTGTGTGTACTGTCAAGCGTTGATTTCATGTTTTGACGAACGATGCCGATAGCGTGCCAATGTTTGAATGATTGAAATAAACATCGTATCTGACGTCACACGTGCTCAGTTGTTTCTGGTCTGCAAAACGTCGTCTGCTTTCGAAAAATCAAAGTGATGTCGAGCATTCGCCTACAGTGTACATACCGTGTGTGAAGAATAATGTTGCAAAAAGTAGCATCGGTCTGAACAGTGGTTGCAAAACCAACCGTCCAGTGAAGTGGATGAAGGTGAAAGTAGCGTCATGATCCGCCGGTCAGCGACTTTCCATCACGTCATGGCAACCAACTAAATATGCCAACTCTATCAGGCCTATTGTATGATGTTGTATCACTGGCACTTCCAAGAAAATCCGCTTGATATCGGCATGATGATGATGGTTTTAGAAGTATACGCAATCCGGGAATCCCAACCCTACGCACTGAGAAATGTTGGCGCGACATTGATCAAGTTCAAACGAGGCAACACGATCACGTGATAAATCTTGCACGCGCAAAAGAACTGCGTCTAATTTGCATATGGAATTATCTAGGTCATGTCGCCTTATAAGACAGCAAAACTTTACATTTAGTTACATTTGACGTGGTAGAATAAAAATAATCAACTTATGTGCGTGCATTATGGTGGAATATATGACTCGGGATTCGAAAATGTTGGAAAAATAATGATTTCTTAAGTATATATACATATATATTGAGTACGCGAAAACGAATGTATTTTAATACCATAACTAATTATTCTATGTTTTAATACTAAATGCCCTAATGTTTATGGTAGTTCTTGTTTTTCATATTTCAACGGGGAAAAACAATAAATACGGGAATACTTTTTCCAAGTTGACAACATCAAACAAAGATAGTGTGATATCAGGTTATAATGACAGCTGGGTCAGAGGGTTGAATACAAACACATGCTGATTGACGCCCTGTCATCCCCACTGCCCCACATGTTCAAATTCACTAACCAATATCACTGCTCCAAATGTCATTGGACATGATCGATGTATAATACTTTTATTATAATTTGATTATAATGTGTAATTACTCGTCGTCGTCGTCGTCGTCGTCGTCGTCGTCGTAGTAGTAGTAGTAGTAGTAGTAGTAGTAGTAGTAGTAGTAGTAGTAGTAGTAGTAGTAGTAGTAGAAGTAGTAGTAGTAGTAGTAGTAGAAGTAGTAGTAGTAGTAGTAGTAGTATTAGTATTAGTAGTAGTATAGTAGTAGTAGTGGTAGTAGTAGTAGTAGTAGTAGTAGTAGTAGTAGTAAAAGTAGATATTTTCTTGTACATCCAACCACTTCCCATGGTCCGATCACATGTGTTCTGGTCCAAAGCACCAAGGAGAAGGAAACTGAAAACAACGTAAAACAGATTGAAAAAACAACAAAAAAAACAACAGAATAATGATTTTGTTAGCCTGTAAAAAGGTTCCTCAAATCTAAAAAAATACCTTGTAAGCTGCTTTTGTCGAGGGGGTTTGATTTAAATATATGAAATAAAAGAAAAGACGTGTTTACTCGTTTAACTGCGTAATAATGACGCTAAAACACAAATTCAGTATAGTTTTAATTTCTTTTGATAAAATTCTTGTACAATAAATTGCATCACCCCAATACAAAAGAACCCTCTTGATTGCAATTTTGTTACTGAGCAACGTAGTTTGAAATTTAACCTTCAGACAACCGATATATTAGCCCCGCGAAAGTAAACAAATATGCAAGTATTAGGAAGACCCCTTTTAGTGTAGTATTGGAATTTTCAAATAAACGTATTATTTTTCACTGCATTGAAATATATTAAACTTATTTCGTTGGTTGAAAATACCATTACTCGGATTACAACCAATGAAAATACAGAATACAAGAACGATGTTATATAATAACCAATAAGAAAGCATGAAATATGCGTTTTTGGCTTTGTCCTTGACTGGGATTTAATAGAAGTACGACATCATAAACTTTAGGCCTTGTCACAAAATGTAAAATATTTTGATACATTAATTCTGAAGCCATTGTAACTGGGTTAACGTAATAAGCACAATTTCAAATCTCAAAACTTAATAAGCACACTATGTTCCATTCAATGTTATGCATATTTCACGTGTGTGGAAGAAAAGTACATTTCTACTGGTACTTACACATTCGAGAATACGGTTAGTATTGAATTTCTCTTTCACACGCGTGAAATATACATGATTTTGAATGTGTGTTAAAACACATGTATGTACCAATAATGTTAATATTACTTGTATTTTTTGTAATATGGATATCAATAAAGTCGACTTGAACGAGAAATAATATACAAGTGTAAAAGCAATATTTCATATTTTATGGTGATACTCAATTTCTTCGGTGATCATGAGAGCAACAATTGATCATGAAGCTTACTAAGAATTTTAGAAATATGTAGATTAACTATTTGTCTTGGACTTCAGGAAGTATGGTGAAATAATCCGGATTTATTTGTATATGAATCGCATTTTATTATATAAGTGATAAATGATTGCTTTTATAATATGCAACTTGTAATTAAAATACAAACCTCTTCGTGAGCATAGAAATCAGAACTGTATTCATGGTACATGACAGCTCCGTTCTTCCAGCGAACCTACAGACAAAAACAACACCAACGTTTTGCAACCATTTCATTCACTGTTATATTTAAGTACAAGGCTAGTAGATAATAAGTTTGTTAGTATCTTAATATAACAATATATTTAGGCGGCTGAATTAGAAAAAATAGAAAGTTTCTTTCATCTCTCTTCAGAAAGCCATGCCATTAAAAGCGCCCTAGCCAAATTATATTAAACATTGTTATTTTATTGTTTGTACTATATAGCAATTCTGCGATAAATATGAACAAACGAAAGTTTTAAATGGATATCTCTGGAGTACACAGAAAATCGGACCAGATGTTTCGGAAGGTTAAGCGTCTTTTCTGCTTCATCGATGACACTTGCCATGTAAATTTAAGTCGAATTAAAGTAATGTCACGTCCTCATATCGAGAACTTGGGTAAAAACTACAAATTCACAAGCATTATCAAAAACATCTATCCTTGATATAACACAAAGAAATATCGAAATATATCATACTTATAAATTTCCTATTTTGATCGATATGTATAACATATTGCTTCCAGTACATGGTGGGCAGACCACAAAAATGTCAGTGTCAATTTCACATTTTTCTTTACGAAGCAAACTGAAAATGCAACTTACACCAAATGTCTTAAATCTTGGACTTGTGATGAACACCAGTCCATAACCTAATAGGCCTTCTTGTTCTTCTTCTTCATTCCATTCTTTTGGCAATTGGAAGGAAAAATACATTTCAAAACTAAGTTAGAACCACGTGGATAACCTTTTTTAATAATTGAAAATACGAAGACTAAAGCAACCATTTGAAAATCGTTCTGCAGGCCAAGAAAGCCAAAATAAGTAAGCATTTATTTCGCTGCAGCACATGGTCATACAAAAACACAGCCAAATCATTATACAGTGTAATAAACCATACTATATTGATGAAGCATCTAGTATTTTAATTGTATTTGTATCACTACCAGTTAAAAAAATATCAAAGAGTCAACAGAACAGGACAAAAACAACAACCGAATGGAAGCGAAACCAGAATCGAAAACATTAATCACCAAGTAAGACTGACCATACATTGAAGTCTATATATTTAATCAAATATGAATAAATATACAATCATGTTACTTCATGGTTACCTTTATACACTCTTAAACTATTTTTAAAAACCAATATTACGGAGTTTATATGATTATGTTTGTTCATTATGTGAAAGAAAAAGGAAATGTTAAGAATATATGCAAATTGGATCATAAAATAGTGAAGCTTACCCAAGTTGCGTACAAATCAAATTACTTCTTTGCAATATTATTGATTTCGTACTGTAAACGACATATACAGCATACATTACTTACTAGTGACACAACAACCAACCAGAAATGCCTTGCCCTCTTCCGGAGTACGTGGTCGGTCATGGACCCTGACCTCAAAGAATTTGTTAAGACCATACTTGTATTTGTAATGCGTGTCGTCTTCACAACCGTCCCATTCCACCCAAACGCTTTCTAAAAATATTTGAACGACAAAGCTGAATGACTACAATAATTCTCAGAAAATATAGTCAACATGGGTAAATACAAAAAAAAAACTCGATATAATGCCCCTCTTTCATTTGCCACCTCATTTACAGCAAACATATTTCAATGTCCCTATTCCTTGATTATTTTTTTAAATTCCTTTATAAATTTTGTTCAATTTATCGCAAAACCCTTTATGACGCCAAAATGTCTCTGGACAAATGGTTGTAGTAAAATGAAGTTTTATTGTAAATAACTTTTTAATCTCATCAGAGGGAACATTATAAATATTTGCGAAATGACTATGAGGTGTATCCCTAGCTTTCATGCGGGTTAGTAAATAAATGTGAAAGACAATATTTTAAAATATCTAGTATTTGTGATGACACAAATATATTTCGGAATACTTAATATTAATTTTATTCTTTTGATCTCTTGTACAAATGAAAAATCCTAAATGAATATCCATATGATGCAATAGATGTTTGAAAACATTTTTTTAATTTTGTTTGGAGAAATTTTGAATTGATATTTCTAAATTCGTATTTCTAGTGATTGGTTTTTATTTGTTTCATTAAGTGATCAGGAAAGTCTGAGTTACTGTTTCAAAACAACGAATTAGATGTTATACACTTTTCTGAGTGTATGGCTGATTAGATCCGGATAGATTAGATCCGGATAAACACATTTCTAAATGTCACCCTCTTTACAAAAGGCACATGTTTCTTTGTGTTGAGCTCTTTCGAAAGAATATGACCAATAGCTCTCTGAAAAAGATATAACATATTTCTTAGATTGAAATTCTTTGGGAAAAAGAGGCGTATCACAGTAAAACGTATGAATAGCAATCTTACCATCGTCTTGCCCAATGACGGTCCCGGTCCCCGGGCCACAATGGTGTTCCTTGAATTCATCCTCTCGCCAATGCTTCCCCTGGACAACGCGAGTACCAAGGGGAGGTAAGTCGTCATGAGGGTCTGTATACCTGCCAATTTTGGGACTAGATCTTGCGTAGCCTAACACGTCCGGATTGGCTATAATCTCCTCCATATCTTCCTGTAAAATGTATAACTAACACACTTTAAAAAAAAAACAAAAAAAAAAACACATCAATATTATTCAATAACAAAATTATATATTCAATCTAAAACAATCTTCATTGTTAAATTCAAATATCAATATAAGCAATGGATTATCACGTTTATTTCCAGTTTTATCAAATAATATAGCAGTTTGAAGTTTACATAGATTTGTGTTCAGTCTCGTGAATCACCGTTGGTCATTATTGACTACAAGGATATTTCCACGTGAACTGTATTTCGTCTCCATACACCTCAATATAAAAGCAACTATTTCTAAACATTTTCTTCGGGTTGGTAAGTATGGATTATGAAATGTGTCTCGTTATACAACCATTTAGTGTTTCTATGTGATGTTTCGATGACTTGTAAGGTATGTACTCTGTCACCTTCATCAGACAAATGACTAGTGAAGCATATTTATACAAAGGTGTAAAATGTGTATGAGTTGTCCACATTTGACACCGTTGTGTGCATATGCTTCACTGGTCATTTGTCTGATAAAGGTGACAGAGTACATACCGTACTAGTCATCGAAACGTCACATAAAATCACTTGGTTATGTAACAAGAAACATGTCATAATAAAAGCAACTAATCGGAGCATTACCACTTCTTCGTCAGTAAACGGAAGCTTGGATTGTTTGAGTATGTCGGCAATATATGAACTTTCCGATACTTGGATACCAGGATGATGGCTCTCAAACAGCAATGCCCAGAACTAAAAAGGGGGAAAATATTCATAACAGTCTGGCATATTCATCGCACTGAAGGTATATTCTTCATTTTATTCTTGTATATGGGTTAGTAGGGTTAATATGGTTTCAAGACTTAAGGCCGAAGACCCTATCACTCTCCCAAGGGAATTCCAGTTTACCGCGGTAAGGATCTAAAGGGATCAACACGTGACGACAATAAACAAATAATATATGGTCTCAAGAGATATTCAATTAATGAAAAATTATTTAAAAAAATAATGATATACCAACACTAAAAGAAACTCGATCCGAAATTATAAAGAAAGAACTATATATGGGTTTTCATCGAGGAGGATGGAAGAATAAAAAAATAGTGATCATGGTTTTAATAAAATAATCAACAATGGTGATAATATATCAAACTTACAATTTTACGATGGTATCTTGTGATGTATTGTTTTTCGTCAGGCCTAATGACACTCCCTGATGCTCGGTGTGCCAATTTCTCGAGAAATTTCTGTAAGTAATAGAATAAAACATTCAATGTTTGGAAACATGTGTGTTTGTTTCCTTCTTCTATGTCCGTCCTGCTAGTTATAAAAATCAAAATTCAGGGGATGATAAGTAAATATATATAAAGGAATTTTCAAAAACATGTTTTCATCCTGCATCGTCATGTCCAACGATATCTACGGAATATCAGCCAACAATTTGTAGTCACATGAACGATTGAATCAAAACTATATACTGTGTTGTTTGATACAAACTGTCAAGCGTAACATTGAAATATATATGATAAATAGTTTTCTAATCAAATACGTGCAATGTTCGGAATAAGATCAATAAGTTTGGTTTGAAAAATAAATGTTTTGGTATTTTGAACACAAACCGGAATTGAAAATAAATTTATTTTCCAAACTTTCGAAAACATCTGATTATTTTGTCAAGCAAAGATTGTTAATGACTGTGTCTCTACTCTAAACCGCTACAAACAACTCACTTAGCCGCAGTGTGCCGAATTAGTAAAGTCAGTTGCCAGAAAGTTTCGAGACATTCGCCAAATAGCACTCTTATACTGCAGGAAACAGAATTTGCTACTAAAGCAGTACTTTTCATCAAAGAAGTTATACCTTTGAAACAAAGCAGAGACGACATATTACAAAGCTACAAAAACATTAAAATAAAGTCAGAACAGTAATGATGATGATAATTTACAATAATGACAATTTTTTCCTGTCATAGTTATCAAAACAAGAGCATAATTCCTTAAATATTAAAATACTTTTGATGCTGAATTGAATTACACAAATGTAGGAGTATTACTACAGAAAAAGAAATCATGATATCCAAGAGCAGACTGTTTGTTCGGCGTCACTTCCGGCAATGTGCATCAGACGTCAACAACATGAAGCTGAGGAGAAAACGCTGAGATGCAGAAGACCGACAATGTTTATTTGTTGTAAGGATGGTTTGTGTGATAGAATACAGTTGTAAGTTACATAAAGTTAACATAGATAATGTATTGCTTGAGTCGATGTCCTGGTAAGACGAGATTTGTGCGTTGTATTTTGACAAGTGACACAAACAGGAAATGCGAAATGAAGGCAAAACTATTTTTTGTTCAAAACAAATTTACAAGTTTTTGGCAATTTTGGTCAATGCATATGTTTTTCTTGTGAAATTAAATATGTTTATAAAAAAACCCGATTATTTATATTACTGTTTGAAGTGTCAATAAAGAATAAACAATTTATGGAAGCATGGAAGAAGAACGTGTGCAAATTTGAATATCGTGGCAACAAAACATGAATCCTACCTGGTTTTTGAGCTGTCTGTGACTATGTTTACCTGTATATATATGTAAAAGCAATATGTAACGGATAGAACACTCCCCATTTGTGTATATACCTTATTTGGCCTAAAATGTAAATATGAAATCTCCACAACATGTTGTATTTGAAACTTCCATCGCATTCATAAGCTAGTTGTAGGCCTGCATGACAAAACTGATCATTGAAGTGTTGAAATTAGCCCATCAGAAACCATGAAAACGCGTTGGAAACCTAGATATAATTTTGGCCTTGATGGTGGAAGGTTTTCCAAGCAGCGGAAACAGAATAAGTTGTCAAACAATCGACGTCCACAAATTGCTAAATATTCATACAGGGCCTATCTTTCCATAAGTAATATATTATCCATGCGCATTTGCCGACGCTCTTTTAGTAGACGTAACTATGTCTACTCCAGAACTTTTCTTCCTGCTGGATATATTGCAAGAGGTCAGGCTTGTGAATATCGCATTGAAACTCTTTGTGAACAAGGTAAAGATGACAAATTCAAATTCAGACTCAGTAAGGTAAAAGACATCAATGTCCATGGTTACAGGATGATGAATTGGAACTCATTACAAAACAATGTAAGTGAAATAACCAGACAATGTCCAATTTGAGACTAGTCCAGACTTACTACCTATGATAACACAAGAGGGAGATACGACATTAATGTCAGAGCCGTGTGGGGATCCATCTCTACTGGCAATGGAGCTTCACATCTTCACGAAGTGCTGGCCACAAAGGACTCGCCTGGTATATCATAGCCAGTATTCACTTCCATTGAACAGGATTAGGTATTTGGTGGGAAAAGGAATTCCACAAAGATCTCCTAGATGCTGGAGCAGAAGAACGCAGAATTGCGACGAGAAAGGGAATTTCCATGATGGTGTTCCGTGTATTTCCGTAATTGCAGATGGTGGATGGAATAAGAGAAGCTATAAGCATAGTTACAATGCCCTGGGTGGAGTTGGCATTATAATTGGGAAAGCGACAGGCAGGATTTTGCACATCGGCATACGTAGCAAGCACTGGTATATATGTAAACGTGCCGACAACCAACACATTATTGCCAAGCCCCATACATGCTTTCAAAATTTGAAGGAGAGCACACAAGCTATGTAATGTGACATTATTGATGAGGGGTTCAAGAAAGCGGAACAAATGCATGGTTTGCGTTATACGACACTTATTGGAGATGGAGACTCCTCAGCGTTTGCTAGAGTCAGGACAGATGTACCGATGTGGGGATGCCATGTACACAAGGATGAGTGTGCTAATCACATTTGTAAGTGTTTGAGGTCAAATTTAGAGAAACTGGTGGATGGCAACGCACAATATAAACGAAAACACAAACTTCCCAAGGCCTCACGAGTTCGATTCGTCAGTGCGGGACGTTGTGCTAAACGGATGCGATCCCATGATACATTAAAAAAGGTGAACACGTCACAAGTCAAACAAATGTTATCACACGACATAAGGAACATCATCCATCACAATTTTTGACACCAAGCAAACTGCTCCGATTTCTGCAGGGCCAGAATCAATACAACACAGGACAGTACATGTAATGCCCGCGATGCTACTCAAAGCAGCCAAAGCGATAAAGAGAATGGTTCCACTGTGTGTGGATTACAAGGGAATGTCCTGTCAGTCTTGCGATGGCGAACAACACACAGAGTATGAAGTACTGTATGATGGCGATGATGACCCCCTATGTGTGTGACAATTTGTAGAGGGATTTCCAAGAGGGAAATGTTAAATTCATAGATTTGTAAGGTAATTTGCTTTCAGTTGTTTGTGAAGTGCTTATCTTCACTTAATGTGTTGTCGAAAATGTTTAGGTCACATGACTCTTAAACAATCATTGTGCTTCTGGTTGTCATCTGTCAATCCCCTGTGCTGCACCTTTTTAGCTCACCTGCCCGATGGGCAAGTGAGCTTATGCCATGGCGCACCACCGGCGTTCGTCCGTCAACCTTTCATTTAAAACGCTACTAGTCCTGAACGGCTTAGTGGATTTTAACTAAATTTGGTGTGAAGCATCATTTGGCAAATGGCACTCAATTTTGTATAAACGGTGGTTGTGGCCACAATGGCAGAGGGGCGGGGCCCAATATGGGAAATAGAGGTAAAATCCCATTAAAACAAGATGGCCACCAGGCCGTCATCTTTGATCTTGGAAGTTTGTTCTCGTTTTTTCTCCAGAAATACTGGATGGATATTTCTGAAATTTACAGTACCTACAATGAAGTGCTATATCTTTACCTCATATCAAGTACTTTAAACATCTGTATCCAGGTGTGCGATACAGACTCTATGTCCCTCTTCTCGTGTTGGGGATACCTGGATAGCTATACTGGCAGGGACATAATTATGCTCCTGGTAGAGCCACTCAAGTAAGAAAGGTTGAATGGTTTCCCTTGCCTATCAGCAGGCACTCAGGTTTCCTCCATCTATCACTGCAGCATGTACTCTGGTTACTCAAGATGGCCTCCATTTACTCAGTTGACCGTTAAGGCCCATGGATCTCTTGTCTCATTGTTGGATTTTGCTCAGCATTAGTGGGATACCAGTATAACTGGACAGCTGCCATTCAAGATGACATGTGTGAATAGGGTGTCTTTTCCATCTGTCCTATGTGTGTTAGACAGCCGCATATGATTATTATTTATAACAGGTCAAT
Organism: Mizuhopecten yessoensis; assembly: GCF_002113885.1. NCBI lineage: Eukaryota > Metazoa > Mollusca > Bivalvia > Pectinida > Pectinidae > Mizuhopecten > Mizuhopecten yessoensis. Next base: position 798,508 of record NW_018408021.1, read on the forward strand.
GATTTCCTCCAAGGTTCCCTTTGTTGTCCTCGCCCAACACAACATCTGGCGATTACCTCCAGTCAACATGTAATTGTTGAACAGATATTAAACAGCCATTACCATTTCCACAATATTCTTCCACATTGTGTTGAAAAACTTGTCAAAGTGACAACTGATGGACAGATAATGATTGGTAGTCATCTCTGGTCAAATTCTCGTAGCTGAATTATAGTACATGTAGTTCTTACTGAGAAGAAAGTATAGTGTCCTCCAATTGATCATATACCAAAATATTCAGATATGTGTGAAAATAGGTTATGCATTATACTCAACTCGCCAAAGGCTTGATGGTTGCAGTTGAAAATTAACTACCAGAGACTAGATCACAAGAGATCAGTGTGTAAAGAAACTAAATGTGTTGATTGGACATCAAACACCAATTGATTAACACTAATGATAACTTTTTTTATTTATTTTATAACACAGGTGTGCAGCACAACTAATTGAAGCCATAGAAATACATGTCAAGTAACAACATTGCCGTGAACTTATGAGGAGGAAGCTGTAAAGACCCACACATTCAACAATATACTGGGAAAAAGATGCTCGTCAACCTCAATGCATGTATATTTTGCGTCCTGTCATCTCGCCTATTGTATTGTGGTCATGGAGGTGTAGAATGGTACCAAAACCAGGGCTATTGAGGTAAAAATTAAGAAATTATGACCTTTTTGTAACTTAGTTGAAAACAGACTTTACATGAACCTTAAGCGAGCCAATTTTCATTTAGAAGCATTGGTAGATCTATCGTACAAAGTCAGCTAGGTTACATGTTAATAATCAACGTGATGTCCCTCGGCTTGTTATTAAATACACGACAGACATAAACACTAAACAGATGAGCTTATTTGCTAATAGAAGACAATCGCCCGATATGAATATTTTACCTGTAGTTCATTACTACAGGACATTTTGGTTTAACTTCACATATAAAGGTCGTTTTAAGTATAACATAAATAAAACGAAATATCACTATGTAAGTACATGCTAGGTTTGTTTATTTTTCTTAATATATATATTAAAAGTCAATGATCCTAATGCAGAAAAAATCATAAAATTACTACACACGTTTGACTTACATAAGAAGGCGACCCATGACCGCACAATGGCACGCAAAATACTTTATGGTTGTTTCTGGCCAACGCATCCATGAGGCGGTACGCCTGTTGCCGGGCATTCTCTCGATTCTTTGTTTACAGAATTCAAAATGTACATGTTGAAAATAAATGTGGTTGGATTTACGGGGGAAAAAAGTAAGTTTTAATATTAACAGTAATTCCCATGAAACTAATATCCCCGGATAAGTTAAATGCATCAATATTTTTTCTTGCAAATTAACGCGAATATTAATACACCTCGAAATTAAGATTTATTGTTTAAATATGTCATACATATAACAAAACGCATCTTATTCCACAATCATTCAGAAGTAAAAAATAAAATTTCGTGAGAGATGTGATATATTTATCATCACACTTATTTGACTTAGTTCTATGTTAACTATATTTGTATATGAATTTTCAAAATGCCATCAATAGTTTTTAATTTTAAAGGTAAAAAAATCCATTTTGTTCATCCTTAAATGATGAAAGAAATACTTGCCTTTGAATAATACAATTCATTTACACTGATTTTGCAATTTATCAATGTTGATAATTTCATATTGTAATCATTGGAACAGTCAGGAAAATTTACTACACATTTACATACCTGAAATGATTCTGAAGGATCGGATGGGTCTGAGATATTTCCATCGGTTATCAGTATTACCCGTGGTGATATGCGAAGACCATGTTTCTGAAGGGTTTTTTCTTAAACATAAATTCATGTTCATGTATAAAGATGGGAATGGATACAAAGTAAGTTATTACTGATTGAGACGGAACAAAATATTCCCGAAACATTTACTTAATTATTCTGTAAATATTCAATTATATCATTTTGATAATCGCTTTCATTTATTGTGTTATTTTTCGATCCTTTCTAAATGTTGCACTTGCATTACATACGGCACATATATAAAGAAATAGCATCTCTTAAGTCCATGCAGTTAGTTTAACATTCTACGCATTCTGAATTAATTTCATCTTTCATGTGCATATCGTTTCCTAGAATGAGTTGTTAAGATTATCTAAGCAATAAATAATATCGTGTTCAATTGTATACTTACTGTTTACCTGTATTGCAGCTTCACACATTCGTATTCCCTTGCATAAATCTGCAGGTCCATCTGGTCCACTATTCTCTATTCCTTCTGTTGACAAGAAATGAATAGATTTGAACACATCATATGCATTTCTAGACATTCTACCATGTATCCGATTTAGTAGAACCATTTCAATGGTTAATAAGCATAAATATTATTGGATGATAGACCTTGTGCATGTACTCATTTTAAACAGAGACTAAAGCTATATCCACTTTGACTAAACCGCTATTTACTTTGTGTAAACCTTTATCCACTTCTTCTTAAGCCATATTTACTGTATCTAAAATAATATTCTCGGACTTTAAAGCTTTATCTATTTTGTCTGAAGTAATGTTCACTGTGTCTAAAACTATATTTAATGAATCCAAAGCTAATTTTACTGTATTTAATGCAATATTCACTGTAACTAATGTTATATTTAGAGTGTCGAAAGTTATATTCACGTTATCTTATGCTAGATTGTATATTCAGTCTTTTTAAAATAGATTCAGCAAGACAAAAGCTACATCCACTATGACTAGAACTATACTACCGTGCTTAAAACTAAATTCACTTTTCTAAAACTGTATTCGCTGTATATACAATTATATTCACTAAGTCTAAAGCTATATTGACTAAGTCTCAGAAAATATCCACTGTTTTTTAAGCTATATTTACTGTTCCAGATCTGAAACGGGTTCTGTGAGAAGCGACAATTTTATTTGGTATAGTGATACCTAAGCAAGTCATCCAGTTGTATTGGTCGTTTGTCAGGTGCTGCCGTATAGTTGTTAAACGTCCAAATGTTACTATGGCAATGTTTTCTTCTAAAACTTCCGGAACACTTTCTTCAAAAATACCTGAAAAATAGTGGATACATTGATGAATTATCTAATTAAAACTTATTTAGATGTTCGTTAAATTTAAACGTGTTCTGCAAATCAGCCACATTTGAACAGATCTGACATATGTTGCCTAGATACCTTGGATAATTTGTCTTGTTAATGTCATCATGTTTGCGAAATTTCCATCTCGTTTCATATTACAAGACGCGTCCAGGAGTAGCACTGTGTCTGGTCCAACACCTCGAGCAAGGTCCAACTCAACACCTGTAATGGAGTCAAATGTACATATATACAATATGGTCAATCTTCTGTGTTCTGTTTTTATTTCGCTCTCCCACAGTTTTGTAAGACAATCTGCAAAAAAAAGCAATGACTGAGATTGAAATGATAATGCATGTAATGAATGGAGGAGGGCGAGGAGGAGGGAAAAGGTTTGCGCTCCGTCCATCCGTCTTTTCATCCAAAATATATCTTCTATACAATTTCATCTGAGTCTTTGGCTATTACATTCCAGAGTATGAAAAGCAGGTAGCTATGACCTATCTTTTGTCCTTTGACCTGATATTTTAAGAAAGCTTGTCCGGGGCATATTTTATTTCATCTGAAGTAACACGATTTTGTGTACATGCAGTTTGCTGAAACCAATGAATTGACCTTTGACATTAATCTTTTAAAAATATTTTTCGGATTATATTTTCTATACTATTTCACCTCTGTGTAGCATAGATCAGAGTACGAGAAGTAGGGCACTAAGACCTATGGTTTGACTTTTAACCTTAAACTTAACAAATTTTCTGGGGCTTATAGTTATACTTTCTCACCTGAAGTAACCAAATTTGGTATGCCAGTACATCTTGGGATGGTAGAGTGCAAAATAAGAGAAGCAGATCTCTGTCACCAGGATGCTGCTCGATTCGGCCACCGTCGAGTAAGCCGGCGGTACCGGCTTATCGGGCAATTAACTCGATTGTGTCAGGTACTGCGCTGGTGGGCCACCCGACGTCAGCCGGATCGCCCGCATTGCTGTGACCTGCGCAGACGGCAATAAACATGGCGGATGAATGATAAGATTCTCGCAGTGTGAGATACAAGTTGTGTTCTGTGACTGATTTGTTATGAAAGAAGTTTTAAAAGATGGCTTAAAAGATCATATCCGAACATACACAATCAGCATCTTTTGAGGCTATAGAGAAAATACATCAGTAGTATGTCAACAAGAATTGAATTTGTTTTATAAGGAATTATGCTGACAAGAGGGTGACCTTTTTAAAACTGTCTTTTAGTCATAACACGAAAGACCTTTCACCCTGAATCGCTACACATAGGACGAAATGACTTTAATCACGGTCTGTTACCACAATGTGTAATTCTCAAACTAACTCAGAATAGCGACTCTAAACTTCTGGTTATTAGGCTACCAGAACACAAACGACAATATGAATATCTTTATGGAATTCTAATTCTTATTTACTGTCGCCATTAACTATTAAATATGTGGCAATTGCGATAGCACCAGAGGTGGCAGCCATATTTTATATTAGCCGGTGCGTTCGATTCATTTTTCGGCCGGTAATGTGACCAGCGCAACCGGGCTCACGAATTTCACAGACGATCGAGCTGCACCATATGCTTTGGCCTTTGACTTTGCACTTTGGATTACTATTTCACCAGGATTAACCAAATTTAGTATGCATGTATATCCAATGATGGTGGAGTGTGGTTTACGAAGTGTAAGTCACAGTGATATACACTTTGACCTATAACCGCAGTCATTTAAAAAGATTTGTCCAAAGCGTATCTTATTTATTATATGCGTCTGTTTATTCTGAGACGACAGAATTAACTGTATCAAAAGCAAGTCATTGTGATCTTTATTTTTGACCTCTAAGAACAATCTTTAGAAAATATTCATATTTTGTATCGGGATATTTTCTCTACAATAGCTAGGCTGATCCTTAGATATATATCATTACCGGCGGGAAACAATGGTAATACAACACTCTGCCTTGTTCTTATTGCTTTTATCGCATTGTTTACTTTTTTCCAATTCCGCTCTGTATTCCTCACCCATTTCTGTGTCCTGTCCTGACGTGGTTTCATTGTTTACATTTGTAGAATCTACGGTGTTTTTACTAGACGTTCGGGAAAATTCTAACATCGCCGACGTTAGGTACTGGTTCTGAACTTCCAAAGCAATTGTGTGATCTACTGGATGAGGAAAAATTTAAACTTAACATTATAGAAAAAATAAACGTAAGGTAGACACTGACGTTAGCTGGCTCACTCTTTCAAATCATCAAACTTTTGAATTATTTTAATAAAGAATAGGAAAAAATAGAAAACTGCTTTAAAACGTAAAGGTCAGTGAATGTGTGTTATTTTGATCGGCTGGTTGAAGAAATAAAGTGTATTGTTTTCATGAATTTCTATATACAGTGTATTGGTATGAATAACAGAAACTTGAAATGTCCTGAAGATTGGATCCAAAATTTAGATTACTTGAATAACCCATTACCGTCTGCTAAAATATTATATTTGCCAACTTTACAACTGATTTTATAAGCCAAAATGCGGCTATGGAAAAATTAAAAAATACATGCACGATAAGGATGTTTATTTGTTGTAAACCAAATTCAACGTTCGTTACGTTCCTTTTTGTCTGTCAAACGAGAGTTAAATGTGAATTGGGCATCCTATATTGAACAATATTTTTTTAACGTCCATAGATCACTTCATATTATAGGCAACTACGGGCAAAATGTCTCTTGTTTAAGATCCCCTTACCACTGTCAAAAACTATACCTAAGTTTTGGAAGTTTTTTCTTCCGTCGTTACTTTACCATTGATAAATAATTACTGAAAAGAAAACCATACCTTGTAGGACAGTTGTGCGAAATATAAGATGTGGTGCAAACAAAATATAATCAACAGCAGTGTTCTGAGTGTAAACATTGACCAGGGCTAGATCAGAGTTCCAACTCTATATTTCCGATTGCCACACTATCGTTCTAACCGATCAAGCTACGTGGTCAACGGTAATGGCGTTGCCAAATTAAACTGTATCACAGTTATATGCAAATGGAAGTTCAGGGGAGATCATTGTCTTTTTAAAACAATCCATAGCAGTGTGACAGGGATGCTTAAGGCGAATCGTGATGCTATCGGTTTAGTAAGCCGTGGGATTCTGCTATTAACCTCTAGATATATAATACGGAATTATGCTGACAAGAGGGTGACCTTTACAATAAATTACCCCATCACGACCTTAACGTCGATCAATACGGGTTTATTAATCGGCTACTTTTGCGACTGGTCATGTCCCTTCAATGATTTTTCTCGGGAAAAACAACTTTTATCGTAACTCTTAGTAAGGTACATTTAGGACGTTGTAATATTGTAATAATAATATAAAACATTTGTTTAGCGGCGCCCTATATTATTAGCAAAATTACTCTAAGGCTTTTTACATCAGGTTAAAAAAGACATTCTACCACGTCTGTGATGTAACGACGGTTTTCATTGGTTAAAAAGAGTGCATTATTGAGCGATATACCATGCGCGTGCAAATAACCAATGCCAATAACCAATGTACGTGAAATAGTGCGCACGCATGCTGTTCCAACAACCTCCCCGTATTTTATCACGAATTAACAAAAATAGCATAACTGTCAGGCGGGATCAAACTATTTGACAGGCCTGCCATTCAAAAGATAACACGGATCTATAGACCTAAAGTATGTGGGTCCGTGCAGTGAGAATGGTTTATCAATTATTGACATTTAAAATGTACAGGTCTGAAGACAAAATGGTAAATTATTAATTACTTCTGTTTTTACTTCACTGAGTAGTGCCGTACATTTCACGATGTGTGCAGTTTGTGTATGTACTGTCAAGCGTTGATTTCATGTTTTGACGAACGATGTCGATAGCGTGCCAATGTTTGATTGATTGAAATAAACATCGTATCTGACGTCACACGTGTTCAGTTGTTTCTGGTCTGCAAAACGTCGTCTGCTTTCAAAAAATCAAAGTGATGTCGAGCATTCGCCTACAGTGTACATATCGTTTGTGAAGAATAATGTTCCAAAAAGTAGCATCGGTCTGAACAGTGGTTGCAAAACACAGCTGTCAGGTGAAGTCGGTGAATTTGAAGGTCGCGTCATGATCAGCCGGTCAGCGACTTTCCATCACGTCATGGCAACCAACTAAATATGCCAACTCATGTCCGGCCTAATGTATGATGTTGTATCACTGGCACTTCAAAGAAAATCCGCTTGATATCGGTACGATGATGATGGTTTTAGAAGTAAACGCAATCCGGGAATCCCAACCCTACGCACTGAGAAATGTTGGCGCCACATTGATCAAGTTCAAACGAGGCAACACGATCACGTGATAAATCTTGCACGCGCAAAAAAACAGCGTCTAATTTGCATATCGAACTATCTAGGTCATGTCGCCTTATAAGACAGCAAAACTTTACATTTAGTTACATTTGACGTGGTAGAATAAAAATAATCAACTAATGTGCGTGCTTTATGGTGGAATATATAACGAGGGTGAGAAAATGTTGGTAAAAATAATTAACGAATTTCTTAATTAACCGTCATATGCATATATAGATATATAGGTTTGTGCGTACATGACGTCTGTGCAAAGGAGCTTAAAACGAAAACGTTAAAAGATGTGTCTTTATATCGTTCTCGAATTAAGCTATAGTTTTTTACTTCCTGGTAGCAAATGGGAAGCTATTCCACAACATGACCGAACCCCTAACAAAGCACCAGTTTCCGTAGATCACAGTTCGAGATTGGAGTTCAGAATAATTGTAGTCAATTTGTAAGGCGCCTATATGTGTAAAAAGAAATTTAAAAGAAATGAAATGTAATAAAGAATAATAGTTAAAAATCATGATTGCAAAGTCAGCATTCCATATTCCTTTTCTCCCATTTAAATACATGGTCGATTGGGCTGTTGTAGGTTTGTTGTTTGAAACGATCTCCCTTCATACTGTAACAGCTAAGGAATTTGAGAGGAAAAATTGACTTACTGGCAAGCTCACTTGCCCGGGGACCTGCTCACTATTTCAGCAACGTCAAGCGTGGTCAGTAGCTAGATGGGTGACCGCCCGGTCGTTTACATACCTTACAGTATCGGAAAAAACCATAACCACCCTAAACTGCAGTTACAACCAGCATAGGCTCCTTTGGTATTATTATATCACTTATAATATATAACGTATGAACTTTACACTATCAACGAACACTTACATTTGATCTGTTCATCATGGCTGTGTTGTTTAAGGTATTCTTCCTTCAACTCAGATTTCTTCTTTTCATCTGCCTTTATGTTCGGTTTGGTTACGTCTTTGTCTTCCAATCGAATTTCAGTACAACATAAATAAATTGTATTACATACAAACATACATACAAACATACATACATACATATATACAAACATATTTGAAATAAACAAATATTTAATTTAGCTATACATACTTGGTGTCAACTTCTGCACAATTTTCCCGGGAAACTTTTTTATTCCATCAGCTACCACTGCAAATAGAATCATCCGTAAATATATCATAATCAGTTTATGGGTATTCTTGTTTCATTTGACAATATTTACAAAATCAATTACTTTCGTTACTAAAAAAATCTAAATAGAAACTCACTGTCTAGAAAAGCGTCATCTATTAGGTTCACTACCGGTTTATTCTGTGAAAGTTTGTCCAATTTCATCTCCATGCGTTTCAAATCTTGCCCATTTTCTTGTATTAAATCTGTGGCACCAGCAACACTTTTAGATATACTCTGTAATTCCGCTTGTATTCCTAGACAAAGATAACAAAGACAATGGCATGCTATCCAATGTTATACTTAACTTTTTATGAACGCAATCATAACCAGTGATTAAACATATCGATGGAACCAAAATGATATCATAGTTTTCAGATTTTCACACATCTTGGAAATATAATGGTAAACGTTTATCATTTATCATTTATTGTATCATTGTAACGCAAATATTTGTAATGCTAGAGAATGATGAACCATCAATATCAAATGATACTCACCTTTTTGTAATGATGATAAGTGATTATCTATAATGCCATTCATGTCCTCCATGAGTAAAGAACATATTGCCGACTTATCTTCGTTACTTTGGACACATTTTATCATCACATCGTTTACCTCCTTGAGTATTTGTATCGTTTGACGTGCCTCTTGTCGCTTTTCGAGCAAACTAAGGTGATTGATTAACTGTTGTAGTTTTGTATTTGCTTCCGTTTGCTGGGTAAGGATACCATGTTGAAAGTCCCTTTCAATCAGGCAGTGTTCCAGTAGAACCTGGAAGTGATGTTGATCCCTGCTCACATCTATTGGAGCGCTCTTTAAATCTGTAATTTCTTTTTCAATTTCGTCTCGGAAAGCAGGACAACAAAGCTGGGCAATGTTACATAATGTGTCGGATACATTTTTCCATTTTGTGTCAAAACCTGCCTTTGTGATACAGGCATCATGGGAATGACATAGATCATTTCTGTGTTGGCGTATATCTCTGATATACTTCTTATGCCCATCTGATAAATTGCAAACGTTGAGAAGCAGGGCTGATAATAATGTGATATCAAATTCATCAACATCAGCAGTAGCTATTATTTTCCACTGATATGCAGAAAAACACTTGGCTGCTTTTAACTTCTTTATAACCTGTTCATCCCGGATGAAGGCACCGACGTCTCCAACAATATGGACTAACTGCTGACGAAGCGTGTGTGTCCCCACAGACAGGAGAAGCTTAGCAATTCTACAGTAGAATCCCAGCTCCACATTAGGCTGTAGATTTGGTCGGGTCCTGCTTGCGGAAGCCATGTTTAAAATTTTCCCTACAGTATAAACTGCTATCTCCAATGACGTCAGTAGTTTTCTCGATAACGCTTTATGTTTCGTTCTACCTGTTAGACAACGACACAAACACAACCTGTTTACATAGTGACTGATAAACTTGTGTACACATGTTCTGTTTTGAATATTGCATAAGACACCGGTAGCTGTGTCGTTATCTATCCTCACCTCCACGACACGGTATGGTAGTCTAGTGGTAGTACGCCGGGCTCGTGACCGAAGGGTTGCGGGTTCAAGTCACGCCACGGCTCTGTGTTGTATCTTTGAGAAAGAGTCCCAGTCTACTCAGCGGTAAATGAGTACGTGGTTGAGCAGTGCTAGAATTGTGGAATGCTAGCTGTTAGCGTCGAAATAGCAGCTCCAGCTGTATGCTCTCCAGGGAGTTGAGAAAGATATTGGTTGGTTGCAAAGGCCCTATAACCACGGATAATAATTTGTGAACCGCTTTGAGACGATCTATGAACTAGGTTGTAATAAAGCGTTATATAAGAACCTCGAATTACTATTACTATTATAAAAGGTGTTTTGGTCTCCTCATTTCATCAGTGTATTCAGAAATTTAGAACTGATCATACAATTCTATGAACTTCCTTGTTTAATAACATTCTAGGTACAGTCCCGAATTTCCTTGTTATAGCTAAATATAGAACATATAAAACCACCATGGGATACTTTATGCACAAAAATCCTACAATGGAATCTTCTAGTGTTTTGCTGGTAATTGGACAGAGATCTTCAATGGTTAATATTTGAACAAAAATTTTAGTTAGTAATCTAACGGAAAACAAAAGAAGAGTCCTAAGGATATGTTTGTATTGTGAAAAACACAATTGATATTTCTACATGCAATGAAATATACTATGTAATAAGTGACGAGAGGTGATACTCGGGGCGAGGTGACTCTATTACCAAAAAATCCAAAACAATGAAGTTCATGATTATTTTTCAGCAAAAAAAAAAAGAAAATTTGTAATGCAATAGGTATTTGTAGGAAAAATCGTGTATAGTCATTTTAATGAAATAAAATATACATATCGCATAGGTACAATGCGTAAATGGTTTTAAAAATCTGAAAAAAAACCCGAACAAACGATTTTTTTCACATTATAAAATTTATACACAATGATGTTTAACATTTTCTTCGTATGAATACTCTAGTAGTATCAGAAATCCAATCTATATATTTGTCCTGGACAGGTGAAGCTGATAGTAATTGCATTTTTAATAAAATGAATAAGGCAGCAGGATTCAGGTGCTCCATTCATTCAAAATTTATTTGAGTATCTGTTATTTCTGTACATTTCCCAAATTGATAGATTTTGCATATTTTGGCCTCAAATATAAAACGCATTGGTTGCATGAATCAAAATGTTGAAAAAAATCGGATTATGCCCTAATTTTTAAGATCCTGTTTCTATGTTAGCATCAATTCATATTGCGGTAAAGACAAGATTTGGAAGATAATCAAATTTGTTTTATTCAAATCGATTTCATGAAATATATGATTTTTGAAGTTTATTATTATTTGTAATATTTATGACTGAAGCCAATGAGGTATATTGTGATTTTTGAAGATTTTTCTTTACAAATCAGCGAGTATAGTCCATCTTTATCTTTTCTGCACTCAACGTGATAGGGTAATTAAACTATGATTACGATGTCCTTTACCGTCTAATACTATGTGATGTTTGAGCCCGCCATTATCAGATTGGGGGTCTTTCAAATCGTCCTGCTTCCGTTGTCTGTGGTCCGTCCTTCTTTTGTCCTCAAACCAGTCTTGTTAGCGTTATTTCTCAGAAAGTCAGGGGGTCTTTTTACAATTTCATATATAAGATTCCCTTGTTCTTTAAATGTCGCATCGATTGTAATCTGATTTGTAATCTTATTTTGGTAAATCTCAATCTATCGTAATGGTTCCAGTCATAAACATACAGAGCAAAGAAAATGTTAGCGTTATTTCTCAGAAAGTACTGGAAAGATCGTTCTCATACTTCACATGTAATATGTGTTTAACTTGGTAATATACAAGTCCCAGGAACATAAATAGTGAACGCTAGTATGATTTAGGAGTTAACATTAGTGACACTGACCAGTAGGTTCTAAACCAAAGATGAACCCCGATGCCTGCGTGTTACTTCTGATGATAGTATCCTTGTCGGAGCAAAACAAAGAATACCGGGTACACTAAAGAAGGGAAGAAAGGCCTCGTCACCAGAACATACCTATACTTGATGTGGAATCCATTACTAAACTCACCATGGAGGATGTCACAATGTCCAGTCAGCGAGAATATTGCGGTAGTTGACATGGATTTGGCAGATCATGGCGGTAAGGACGAATCAGTTGTTAAAGTGCTGGACAAATATCTTCAAAAAAAATTCAGGTATGGACGACCCCAACACATCATCAAGTGTAAATCAGGAAAGTTTTGTGCCGCGGATTTAGCGTACGATAGCTTGAGACAGCTGATGATTGCTGACTCTGTGAACAGCCTACACCTACTGGGCAGTGATGGACAGTACCCGCGACTGCTCCATACTTACACAGACAGACCTTGGGTTGTTTATGTGGACAGGGAGGAGTTCTGTGGGCAGGGTTTGGCAGATTCAGAGTTGAGAAAGTGAAACGCCTACTGTACGCTAACTTTTAAATCAAGACACGTGACACAACGTAACAATAGCACAACAAAGAATACAACTACTGTATAACTGTCCCATGATTTGGATGGGAAGAAAGCTATGTCGGACGAGTTGTTTCGTCATTATTCCTTTTCATTCTATCAGCAGCAACATATAGCCTTATCCCATGCGAGAATGTAAAATATGAATACAATATGCAGTTTTATATCAGCGAATATATCTATATAGTGTATTTGTTAATGTTGTTATCTGATAATATGAAATAAAGTCTGTATTTTTTTATATTTCATATTGTAAATTGCTACTAAAGTATATTGCAATAAATGTATAAATATCATTAAAAAAAATCGATTGGTTTACTTACAAAACACTAAGACAAAAGTTTGCATATTTTTTTCTAGAATGCTAATGCTGATTTCAATCGAGAATAAAAAAATTATAATGTAATCAGAATAGCAATCTTTAGGATTACTTTGTAAAAGTTTACGTGTGAAATATCATCGCTGTTAATTTGAGGATTTTGTGAAAAACATATTTAACCTAGGATTGATAATGTATCAAAGCAATAAATCTACCATTTAAAACGTCATCCTTGTAACAAGAAGTGATTTGTTTGTTGTGAATTTATCACATCGAAACTAATTCCGGAATTATTTTTTTCTGTATTACAGTTATCTGTACGAACGAGATCCCTTTTCATTATATGATATATATATTTCAATTGCTGCATGAAGAGTTTATCATGTAAAGTTTACAACTTATTTTACTTTTTCTATGTCATCTATTCATCTCATTAGTTCGTGTTACCTGTCGTATACTGTAGAGAACTAATTTCACAATGAAAACGTGTAGTGGCCATTTTATTTTATCTTTGTTCTACTCTTGAATGTTACATTTACAGAGGTATAGCCTTGCGGATCTGGACATTTGGATACAGAAAAATGTTGAGGCTCGTCAGGTATAAAGAAACTAATAAAAGGTTATGCTATCTTTTGATCGACTAAAAAATAAAAACATTAATGTCTCTTTTATCTACTTTTGTCTTTTGTAATGTTATAAAATCCAGTCAAATCTAAATGTTCATCTTTCGTTATTTTAATTTTTGTGACCTCAACAAAATTTTAAAAAGAACTATAACAATATAAAATATAGTAAAATGATTAGAATAGAGTTGTTTCACCTTGGCAAAAACGCTGAATTACTCGAATACTGAAAACGAAGAAATCTTCTTTGGAAATGCTAGAGAACCATAAAAATTGGTATTGTACATACAGCTCTGATTTCGAGCAACATATAAAGCGTATTGACATGTCATCTTATTATTATCATTTAAAAGCCTTCGACGTTATTGCATAGGGCTGAAAGCGTCATATAATATTTGTTGATAATAAAACCGGTACGTGTTAACGGAGTCTCTTTGAAATACATGTCTGTATTATATCGTTCTAAAGGTATGCGTGAAAATCCTAAGGTCTGATGATATAGATTCCCATTTATAGGTATGCGTGAAGATCCTAAGGTCTGATGATATAGATTCCCGTTTAAACGTATGCCTGAAGATCCTAAGGTCTGATGATATAGATTCCCGTTTAAAGGTATGCGTGAAGATCCTAAGGTCTGATGATATAGATTCCCGTTTAAAGGTATGCGTGAAGATCCTAAGGTCTGATGATATAGATTCCCGTTTAAAGGTATGCGTGAAGATCCTAAGGTCTGATGATATAGATTCCCGTTTAAAGGTATGCGTGAAGATCCTTAGGTCTGATGATATAGATTCCCGTTTAAAGCTATGCGTGAAGATCCTTAGGTCTGATGATATAGATTCCCGTTTAAAGCTAATAACAGAATTTCTTGTTGATAGTCTTCATTAAAAAGGCCTCATGCGATATGACGTCACAACTTAACATTGAACGTTAGCCACAGGTTGGGATTGGTGCGATATCCAAATGTAAAATTTGGTAATTATGATGTAGGGGGAAAATGAAACGTCCAATAAGGGTCAAGTACTGTTTCCATTCATCCTTTAGGTTTCAGGGGAATACCTAGTGGTATACAGAATCCTTTTCATGGTATTTTTCTAAGCAAATACACAAAGTAGAAAAGCAACTCCTGAATCTAGGTTTCCATAATTGTTATAAAAGCATGAGTACCAATTCAACTATGGAAACCTGTATTCAGAAGTTTTGTCCCTCCGTTGTTTAATTGGGTAATTAGTTTTACCATACAATGATCAATACACTGTTACATTTACACCTTTCCCTTCATTTCAATAGGTTTTTTTCTGCAGCAATGGCCTCGCTGTTTGATAATGTTAATTCAATATACTACAGTATTTATTATCACTTTTAATCCCGCGGGCTATCTTCCTGTGCTGGTAGTATGCAGGAAATAATAGTTCAGCTTTTATAATCCAGGCGTCATTCTCTGGAATTTTTCTTTCATAAATAGTTTAATATAGTCAAAAGTATGTGGAGATCCTATATACAGACATTGTCGTTATTGTTCCTACCTGTCTGTAAGTAAATGTGTATGGCACAAACCAGGAAGTATAATCATTGTTAGCTGTGTAAACCCTCTGGTACATATCTTATTGTCGCACATAAAAAGCACTAAGGTAGCTTCATACGTCATCGTTTCAGCCGGGCACACACAAAGGTAACTTATATATGTTAAAAACCTTGAAGCTTAATATGGAAGAGAGGACAACAAACTTACAGCATTACAGGTATGTTAAAATGTGTTGTTCTTGTTGGTGGTGGTGGTGGTGGTGTGGTGGTGGTGATGGTGGTGATGGTGGTGGTGGTGGTGTTGGTGGTGGTGGTGGTGGTTGTTGTTATGTAACTCTAGTGAATGAAATGTATTCACAACTCACTTAAACAAGAATATGTTTCATAGACACATTACACCTAATGGCGCAACATGTGTATAGACTGGGTAGTATAACATTCCAGGGGACATGTTGGCCGGTACACATATTAAGTACGATCAACAAGGAATTGTATACACGACTAGAATGAGCATGGTTAGGTATAGTAGTAATTATGTGTAATAGGCAACAGTAATACTAATTGGACAACAACACATGTACAATACATTTAAATTCATAAATATAGATACGAACATAGTTACCACCACAACTTATTCAGAAAACAATGTAATATTTCCTATGTTTCCACACTCTGCTTATAACTTGCTTTCCACTAAATATCTGGGTGGGATTAACCCACACAATGTTGTACTTGAGTGTGACAAAATAAAGATTTGCACTTATTTACATGAACCTGATTCTAGTACCTTGTATCCTGTACCCTGTACCCTGTACCCCGTACTCTGTTCCTTTACCCTGTACCCTGTACCCTGTATCCCGTATCCCGTATCCCGTTTCCTGTACTTTCACAGCACAATACATTCAATACGATGTGTATCTCCATACACATATTTTTTTCATATAGGGACATGATGTTTTTAGGCATATTTTGTTTTTAACTCTACAGGAAATAATTCAAATTTGCTTGAAATAATAAGGAGATATCAATTTGATGCTATTAGAAAGTAAGATCCTGACTCACCCCTCGATTCGGAGGGGCAGGGCCAATTGGAATATTGGCTGAAATTTTAAAAGTCTTTTTTCTCAAGACTCAGATTTACTAGAATCCAATACTTGTACTCTTGATGGATGGAATTGTCCATACATGCTTTATCTAAATTGTAAAGTTTATTACGGTCCAGCGGCGGACCCAGGGGTGTTGCCCTAGTTGCCCGGGCAACACCCTTTTTCTGTCTGTGTCCAAACATAATCAGGACCGAGGATTTTGAAGATTTTCCTCTATTTCATATGGGATTTCCTTCTAACATCGACCATCCCTTGAACTATGATTTTGCATGACTTCCCTTTGCCAGCAGTTTGAATATCTATATAAGCCTAAGGGTGTTGCCCAAACAAGGAGTCCACTATACTTATACTCTAAACAATAGGGGATTCATCCTCTATTGTCTATATATTAGTAGGGTTTCCAGTCAGGTCAGTGATCAAGGCTCCCCGGACTGACTCTACCTAGCCTTATTGTTCTAATGTCACGGTGTGATGATCACCCTGTCAGTTGAGAGAGGATAAACCATCTGTTCGAATTAGGTATATAGGTCGGTTTAGTCTCACCTAGCATACTTTTCTTAAATACCTAGTCTCACCTAGCATATATTTCAATGTTCACACCTGATCACAATTTGGTTATAGTCTGTTTCAAAATGATGTAAATGGTATTGTAATACATATTATAATTAAGAGCATATGTCTATTTTAATCAGAGAAATATTCCATTTTCTCTGTAAAGAATTATAATGACATGTGGTAGTAGATGAAATATGAATATTAAAACAAATAAAATGGATACATTTATTCAACCTGAAAATAATAACGATTTTACAGATATTATAACAGGTACAGTACCAGCCGCCTGCATGTTATTAAAATCTTAAATTATTGTTGATCAAGTAAAGATTCATTAACTAATCTTAATAGCAAAGATTGTTTAAAATTCTGTAATGCATTGTCTATAAATCAACTGATAAAATAACAGTTGACTGAATGTTGTTTTTAATATTTCCTTTATTTTATAGTTATGTCTGCAAAATTTCAATCTCAAGCTGATTTTGTGTGGACATACACTGTAGATAGGAAAAATAATTATAATTTTCACTTATCATAATATCACAAATGTCAATTTTGTCAACATTTATTCAAAGCTTGGGCTCATTATATGTGGTACATCATGTACAAAACACGATGCATAGAGAATGTATAGAGATGATGTACATAATACACAATATAATCAACTAAGAGGTTCTGATAGTTTCAAAGATAAACTTCTTTAATATACATAGCGGTTTACTATTTTTGACACTTAACAACTGAATAGTCGGAAAACCGCACTCTTAGATTTTGAAATTTACTACAAATTAAAAGAAAGCAAGTGGCAATGTTGGTTGGAGTTCCTGTGACGTGGAACAGAAAGTGGAGGTCTGTAGGCTCTGGTTAAGGATTAATGGAACTGCTCACGATAGACTAGTCTATAAAATACATTAGTGGTCAAAAGGAAAACGGAGAAGTTGGGAATGTCGTATAAACAAATTTAAATTAAAAGTCGAAACCGGTCGGTTATTCAGTCTCGTCCAGTTACACCTTTACAACATTAACTTTATATAAGTATGTACATTGCTAGTGATTTTACTTATTTTAAGGTGTGTTAATGTCTTTTAGTGTCTCATAAGCCAGATTTGGCTTGACGTCGATAACTGATCGATTTAAATTTTGAAATAGCTTTTACTTTTTATAAAATCTGCTGTAGTTTTAGTGTATATCGATATGTGACACCTAAATAAAACAAATTGTATTGTATTGCAATAATATGTAAAGTTAGGACATTTAATCTGATATTCCCTATTATTATGATGAAGACTATAATAGATGAAGTGCTAACAATTTTATCAATAAATATTGTAAAATGACAGTTAAAGTTCATTTGAAAATAAATACATGTACATTGTAATTTATTCCTATCTAAAATAACATCATTTAACCATGGGATTTAATTATATAATAAGATAGCATTAATTCAGTGGTTTTACTTGTACCAACAAGTCACATCTTTTTTTCAATTTGCAATTTTAGATATAGATCTTACATGTTATATTATTAGCTTTCTGGTATTGTACAATAACAGTTAAAATTCATTTTAAAATATTCATACATTTTATTAATTCTTCCCTAAAATATATTAATTTTACCTGTCACAACAAGACACAAATTTGTAATATACAATATTCTATTTTTGTAAGCTTCCAGATAAAGCTTTTAAACACCCTTTTTTCTGTATCTGGTGTTGGCGATATTTCAAGCACATTTAAACATTACAATTTATTATAGTAGTACAAAAGTACCGCATGTGGGCCAGGGTCATTGAGTGCACTCCCCTATATAATCCTTACCACCTCCCTGGCACCCCCTAGTGGCACCCCCCTTCGGCAGGGGGGGTACCGATCGATGATGTCACAGGGGGGGTTCTCATGTATTTGGGGTTTTCCTGACTGCATCTATTTATAGCGACAACCTAAATAGAAGGGGGGTACCGATCGATGATGTCATAGGGGGGTTCTCATGTATTTTGGTTTTTCCTGACTGCATCTATTTGTAGCGGTCCGATTGCATCACGTTTACAAATACTCAAACCGGTTTCAACCGGATCGGGGATGTTCTCGAATCTTTTAATACAATAACAACGCAAATATACGTACAACATTTTATTTTCCCCGTCGCGATGGAATGAACAAAGGTTGGAGAACTAGGAAGATTACCTTTGGAAATAATTAGGAAATTTAGATTTTTTTTAAATACTGGTTAAGATTAAAACAAACTGATAATTGTGTTTTACATGCATGTTATCAAGAAATGTTAGAAAATGGTAGTGAATGGATGAATGGAGTTAGAAACGAACTATTTAGAATGGGAGTAGGGTATATATGGCAATATGGAGATACCTATACATCCGATTATATTATGAATATGATTAAAAGTAGAATGCGTGATTTATATAAGCAAGAATGTAAAGAACAAATAGATTCATCTTCTAAGTGTTCACTGTACAAGTTTATTGGCGAAAAATTCTGTTAACAACCATATCTAACAAAATCAATAGGAAATACAAATCTGTCAGAAATTACAAAAATTAGACTATCATCTCACAAATTAAATATTGAAAGTGGTAGGTATAACAATGTAGATAGTATTGAAAGGACATGAGCATACTGCAACAGTGGGGATATCGAAGATGAATTTCATTTTATATTAAAATGTGAATGTGTTGTAGATTTAAGAAAGCGTTTTATTAAGAAATAT
>NW_018408021.1:819872-821287 GCF_002113885.1 Mizuhopecten yessoensis
TTATTGATATAACTAATTGTTGTTGAAAATTATTTTTGTGCCTTTTACGGCCGGTTATTTTACTCCACGTGTGCCGGTGGTGTGCCACGGTCCGCCATTATCGTGGGTTAATTTCCGACCTCTGTTTATTTCGGTGACGGTTGTTTGTTTCGGCAAACGTTATTTATTTTAACCGTTTTCTGATTTATATTACGGGTGAAATTCTTTCTACGTTGCGTACTTTGTACTATCGTATTTTATCCTTATTTTCCCGTTTTATCTGCTTGTAAATTTTTTGTTTACGTTCGCTTTGGAGGGTATGTCTCGGTCGGGACAGCGACGAGGTAGTGCTCATGGGTGTTCCCATTTCTTTGTGGAACGGGACCCTCATGATGCCTGTCCCAGGTGTCGTCCTTGCAGTGAGGTTTCGCCTTGTGAACTTTGTTCACAGTCAAAATCTCAGGGCAAGGACTTCATTGTTCCAAAGCTACCCTCAACTTACCGTAAGACAGATTCGTCTGTTTCTTCCGGTAAGCGAGGGAAGCAGAGAGGTAGGGGTCGTGCCACCAGCTCTCTGGGGTCTGGTGGTACTGTCTCTGTTCCTGTCTCGGGGGGTCTTGCTTCGGCAAGTCCCTCTCGTGAGCAGGGGGTGGCCCTTCCTGTCCAGGAACTCCCTGGAGTAGGGGAGGGGCAGCCTGACCCTGGCTTGGCACAGCCAAGGGTCGAATTGGCCGGGAACGCCCGTAAGCTTTCGCGCTTGCCTTCGGGTAGGGACTACCGGCCGCCGGTCACTGACTCTGTCAGTGATCCCGGCATTCCAGGTGGTGCGGTCGTTGGGGACAGTCTTGGTGCCGGGCCTGTTCTTTCGGGTTCAGGTCCTGGTGTGACAACAGACTTTCTTTCGGGATTGTCTGTGTCTACCGGGATTAGTGACGCGCAGCTCACTAATCCCGGCATCAATGCTGGTCAGGCATACCCTCCCGGTCAGTTACCCGGACCCGGTCCTATTAGGTCCGGTCCCGAGTTTCATTCTTCTGGGAACCTGGGGGGTTTCCCCCCAGGGGTTGGGTTTGCTGGACAGGGGGCCGGTTTCGGGCCTCCGTTTTCCCCTGGCGTAGGGTATACGGGTGCCTGAGGACAAACATCCTTGGGCCGCCCTTACCAGCCTGCGGATGGTTTTGGGTTGCGGCAGCATCCCGGCAGTTACGGGCTTAGCCCGTACATGTCCGGGTTTCCACCTGGAGGGAGTGGCGACCCACCTTCGCCCTTTGGGCAAGTTGGCCAGCCCCAGTCTCAGGCAGGCCAGTTTGGCCAGTTCTGTGGTCACTCCCAGCCCGCGGGACCTGATGATATATATATTTCAATTGCTGCATGAAGAGTTTATCATGTACAGTTTACAACTTATTTTACTTTTTCCATGTCATCTATTCATCTCA
>NW_018408021.1:821326-861729 GCF_002113885.1 Mizuhopecten yessoensis
CGTGCACGCCACTGACTATGCCACACATGATGGCCTGCCTGCCCATCAACCAGCTAAGCTGGAATCGAGGGAACTTGCAGCCTGGCCCGGTAAATCGGTGGACCAGGTGGTGTTCGGTCCCAAAGAACACCACAAGATGGAGAGACTGCTGCGTCTCTCCATCCAGATTCTGTCTTACATAGACTACCTGACGGTTTGTCTATATAGGGTCTCCGACTTGCCTGAGGGTCGGATTACCGAGACAGAGCAGGCCGACATCCAGGACAAAGTAACCTCTGCCCTGAACGGGGCATTGAGAGCGCTGGCAGCTGTACAGGGGTCATCGCTCGTCAATGTCTTGTTGGCTAGGCGGTTTTCAGTTTTGAAAACCCGCCCGGCCGATGAGCCTTACCGCTCCAGATTGTTGACTGCCCCCTTCTCAGGGTCCACTCTTTTTGGAGGGGCTTTTTCTTCTGTTCTGAAGGATTTGAAGGAGGACTCGGTCGCCTCTGCACTTCTGGTAAAGAGGATTCAGGCTGAGAAGGCCAGTACCTCGCAGGGGTCAGCGCCTCCTAAGAAGAAGGTTAAACCTTCGGCTTCGCAGTCCTCTGCGCAGCCCAAGTATAAGCCTCCCTTCAAGGGCAACAAATGGAAGGGTAAGAAGGGTAAGAACCCTCCTAGGGGTAAAAAGAAGGGTTCCTGACTCTCTTCTTCCCCTCTTGGTCGTGTCAGACGACGAGTTTGGCTGGGAGGACTGCAGTCCTCGGCTCAAGCTTAGGTCCTTCTTCGGCAGAATTAGGCTTCTGGTCAGCAGACGGTTCTCTTTCCTGGCAAGGTCTCGATCTGCCTCGACCAGAGTGGAAGGAAATTACGGAAGACGCATGGGCCTTGTCTGTGATCAAGGAGGGTTTAGGTATTCCGCTAGTGCAGGATCCGCCCTTAGCGTCGGAGCCAATCTTTTTTCCTCCACCGGGGGATCCGGAAAAGGCTCTGGCGTTCTAGGCGGAAGTAAGGACCATGCTTACCAACGGCGCGGTCGAGGAGGTTCCTATGTCGGGATGCACTCCCGGGTTCTACTCCAGAATGTTTCTGGTTCGGAAGAAGTCCGGTGCGTAGCGTCCCATCATAGATCTAAGTGCCTTCAACAAGCACGTAGATTCTCCTCACTTCAAGATGGAGACTCCTCGGGGTATTATCGTCTCCGTGAGAGAGGGAATGTGGGCGACTTCAGTAGATCTGAAGGACGCCTACTTCCACATCCCCATCAAGAAGTCGGCACGGAAGTACCTCCGTTTTACTTGCAACGGAAAGGTCTTCCAGTTCCGGGCCATGCCGTTCGGGCTCACGACTCACCAAACTGCTGCTGGTGGTCTTGGGATTCCTGCACTCTCGAGGAATAGATGTTCACACCTATTTCGACGACTCCCCCATGCTCCACCTAGTGAGAGAGTCTCTGGTGCAGGTCACCCGGTTGGTTCTGAAACTCTTACTCAAGGTCGGCTTCATTCCTTCCAGAGAAAAGTCGGAGGTTTCCCAATCTCAGGATTTTGTTTTTCTGGGGAACCGTTTCAATACGGTTCAGGGCATCGCCCTTCCACCGATGGAGGAGTTCGAGAAGGCCAGGGCTTTTGCTCTGACCTTCATCGGCCGATCTCAAGTCCAGGTACGTTGGTTTCTCAGTTTTCTGGGATATCTCAACGCCCTGGCCGATGTGGTCCCCTTAGGGAGACTTCACATCAGGCCTCTCCTGATGTTTCTCTTGCCAACTGGGTCCCTTTTTCAAGGGATTGGGAAGCCTTGCTTCCTCTTAACCAGTCGGTCAAGGAGTACGCACGCTGGTGGACTCATCAGGGCAATGTTCTCCGAGGGGTTCCTTTGTCCAAGCCGGTTCCCACTATGACCCTGTACACGGATGCATCCATGACAGGGTAGGGAGCTTATCTCGACGGGCGTTGCCAGTCGGGGGAGTCGTCTGGGGAACAGCTCTCGGAGCAGAGCAATGTGCTCGAGATGAGGGCTGTTCTGTTGGCTCTGCAGATCCTGCATCCCAAGGTGGTTTGTGTGGCTACGGACAACACTACGGTTGTCGCGTATCTGGAGAGACAGGGGGAACCCTGTGTGTCCTCGCTATCCGCATTTTTCTTCTTTGTCAGGAAATTTGTCAGGTGTGGGCCAGGCCTCACATAGACATGTTCGCCACTTCACTGAACAATCAGTTGCCAACGTTTGTCCCTTCGGTTCCAGATCCAAGGGCTTGGGCCGTGGACGCTCTGTCTCTGGATTGGGAGGAAATGCATGCATATGCATTTCCGCCCTTCAACCTTGTGGGCAGGGTGCTGCAGAAGTTTCGGGAGCATCAATGTTCCCTCCTCCTGATAGCGCCCCTGTGGCCGAGGCAGCCTTGGTTTCCAGAGCTTTTGTCGCTTCTGGTGGAAGAGCCCCTGGCTCTTCCTCTCAGGGCGAACCTCCTTCGCCAGCCTCGGTCCAGGACGATGCACTCTCGTCAGGAGATCATCCACCTTCACGCGTGGAAGCTATCTCATGAGGCCTCGCTCAGGCAGGCTTTACTAGGGACGTGTCAGATCGCATCGCTCGATCAATTAGGTCTTCCTCATCTGCCGTCTACCAGTCACGATGGAAGATTTACTGTGATTGGTGTGTCGGCAGGAAGGTTGATCCGATCAAGGCTACTGTCCAGGTGATTGCGGACGTCCTTCTTTGGCTGTTTAGGGACCGAAATCTTGCCCCTGGCACTATCGCTGGTTATCGCACGGCCATTGCTAGTGTTCTCTCTGTTCATGGTAGGTCGGAGGTAGGCTCGTCCTCCTCTCTTTCTGCCTTGATTAGGGGGTTTGGGTTGGACAGGCCTAGGGTCCGGCAGTTGGCTCCGCAGTGGAATTTGCCACTGGTGCTCGAATCGCTGATGCGGGCACCTTATGAGCCTTTAGCGTCTGCCTCCTTGAAGTTTGTTACTTACAAGGTGGTATTCCTTGTTGCCCTGGCCTCAGGTCGAAGGAGGAGTGAGATTCATGCCTNTAGGTTGCTCTGTACATGTCGGGCGCTTAGGTTTTACCTCGATAAAACCAGGGGGGGGGAGAGAGGTCCTCGATCTCGTCTGTTTTTGCCCATTACGCAGGGTCAACAGGATATCTCCTCTCAGTCAGTGTCTAGATCACAGTTTCTATTTCAAAATACGTTACCACAGTCATTATAATGCATATTCCAACCTCACTTGGCTTTTTACATACGTAAAGAAAGAGTAGTCCCCCCCCCCCGCCGGCCACGTGTTCGCGTTTGACGGTTTGTTTACTTTGAGATGGAGACTCCTCCTTCTCGAAGGCGCTGTCCTGGGGGTCATTTATTTGAGGCTTCCGACCCCCACCCTTACTGTCCTAGCTGTCGGTCTTGCACTCTGGAGCAGCCCTGTGACATTTGCCGTGCCTGGCAGCCGACTCCTGCCAGTGGCTCTCCTCGCCCGCGAGGGCGTGCAGGTAAGTCGGGTAGGAGGGGTAGGGGTGGGGCGAGGTTAAGGCTAGGCCTAAGCCCTCGGAGAACACCAGCGGAATTACGACCTCTATTGAGTCTTCCCTGGTGTTTGTTTCGGTGGGTTCGGTGAAGGTGTAGACCTTTGAGTCATACATGAAAGTTGTCTGTGATGAGGTCAAAGCTGGTAAAATGCATTCCAAACTCTTGTTGGTTATTTGATTTCGGATATATCCTCTCGCAGGCTTCCCGGTGAAGTTATCTGTTCCGGTCTTTTTCAACCAATCAGAATGTGGCAAATTTTGAAGCCCGCGATTTTCAAACCGCAAATATATTTATTGCGAAACCGGATTCGTCAAAAACGTTGATAACTTTAATTTTTGAACCTGTTTTAAGGAAGAAACACTTCAAACCATAACGAAAACGTTTGCAAAGTTCACGTAAATAAGATACGATTTGAAACATATTTTGTATTCCCACAGAGATGTTTAAAACGGCGATTGTTTAGCTTCTGATCTATAAATAACCAATCAGAACGTCGCAAATTTTAAAGTCCGTTCTGCACGATATAAAGGAAAAAGATCGCATATTATTGTAGTTTCGTTTTGTGTTACTATATATAGTTTTTTGCTTGAATTATATATATACCACGCGTACGATACAAAAAGCGCTCGCTGCGCTCGCTATCAATAAGTTTAAACGTAAAATAGATCACTCATTTATAACGATGTTATAGATGCTGTTGGAAGATGATTTTGATTCAAAATAGATGCATACACTTGTATCCAGAGAGACTAGGCGAAAAAAGCGAGAAGTTACCTAGCTTCTCTCCTCGGCTGGAAAGACCTTTTTGTTAGCAATAACGTACGGCTGTACAGTTAAGGATTTCTCCATTACTGATTTAAAACGCCAAGAAAACATTGTCTCATGTCAATTTCTCGACATGAATTGTTCATAAGGAGTATCAAACTATAGAACCATGTAGAATTTTGTGACAAGGTTATAAAAAAAAACTTACTTCACTAAATTGCCCTTTACACTCCACATGACCTTGATAAATGAATGAACTTTAATTAAAATGTCATTTCGTAAAATTCGTTTGGGTCGCTAAAGAGATTGATATGTTATAAATCCTGTGAACTATTTCTTTCAAAGTTGTTAGCTTTAATACCTTTTATTATATAATATAAGGCTTCTGCAGTGCAATAAAGGGGTGCAATAAAATTGATATTGAACGTGTGCAATAAAGATGCAAATGAGCGCGCGACACCGTGGGAACTAGGTCGTATTCCTACGCACTACTACTACTACTACTATAGTATAGGCCTACTACAACATGGCTGACGTGAACATTGGGGATTCTGTTCGAATTGACGGCAAAGGTAGGGGCACAGTACAAGAACTTGTTCCAATGGGATTTGCAACATTTTATAGAGTTTTAATCGAGGGAAGTGATATTGAGGTTGACTTGCCAGGTGATCGGTTAGAGCCAATACCCCAGACTATGACTCAGTCGTCCTCGCTACCAAAAAAGCAGACGACACCCAACCAAACTCAAAGGTTTGTACCGGTCCAACAAACGGAAATTGGGTCATTTATTGAACAACAATCAAATAAGAACACTCTACTGAAAACGTGGAATGACATGAAAGTATTGAAAGCCTTTTTCGAAACTCCAGAAATCAACGAATCCCGAAGTATTCAAAACATACCCCCTCCCGAATTATCTCCGTTGCTNCAGTTTTTTTCCGAAGCGAAAAAAAAGAAGTCATATTTTGTAAACTTTTATTATTTCAATTGTTATCACAATTAAAATGATCGTTAAAAGTAAAACTGTTGGCCATTTATTATTCTGATAAAATTCTGCGGACTACTTTTGTTAGCGGAACATGCTCTCAAATTAGTATATGTGATGCGTCCTTTCTCGTCGTCATTGCATATAGAGACGTTAGTATTGAAACCACTTATGTAGGTAGGTTTCTCGAATTATATAATAAATAGAATCTAACACTCGTGTTCATGTTATATTGAATTTATTGAACGAGTATATTAATTTCATATGATAAAAATTCAATATAACATGAACACTCGTGCTAGATCCTCTATATCATCTACTACGTTAACCTCGTAATGCACCATTTTAATAGTTTATGTATCAATTCAATATATTGAAGTTACATACACGTACACAGGTTCGGATCTTCAAGTTTGGTATTTAAATATAACCTTTCAGGTAAATGAATTTTAGGGTGACTAAAGCATCTTTCATGGGAAATGTTGAACATTAAAGGTACCGTGCCGCTAACTGTCGCTCTTTTTTCCTATCTGCAATTTATCTTGTAAATCTTTAGTTTTACTGATGACATACTAACCCTAAACTAGAAAAACATTGGTGAGCAGACCAAGTTAGTTATTTGTTTCACGCGATATATTTTCTTGGAAAAGGATTGATTATCTACTCAAGCAGTACGTGTTTTAGAACATATTTATAGACTAAGCAGACATTTTGAATGCTACATGTATGTCGACATATGGGCTGTGTGACACGTGCAATTAATGACATATACATGTATTTATGGTGTATGGACTGTGTGGCACGTGTAAGGTATGACATATACATGTATATATTGTGTATAGGCTGTGTGACACGTGCAAGGTATGACATATTCATGTATTTATGGTGTATGGTCTGTGTGGCATGTGTAAGGTATGACATATACATGTATATATTGTGTATAGGCTGTGTGACACGTGCAAGGTATGACATATTCATGTATCTATGGTGTATGGTCTGTATGACATGGGTAAGGTATGACATATACAAGTATTTATGGTGTATAGGCTGTGTGACACGTGTTAGGTATGACATATACAAGTATTTATGGTGTATGGGCTGTTCTGTGTGGCATGTGTAAGGTATGACATATACATGTATTTATGGTGTATGGTCTGTGCGGCACGTGTAGGGTATGACATATACTTGATTTATGGTGTATGGTACATGTATGTGTGACACGTGTAAGGTATGACATATACACGATGTATGGTGTATGGTACATGTCTGTGTGACACGTGTAAGGTATGACATATTCATGTATCTATGGTGTATGGTCTGTATGACATGGGTTAGGTATGACATATACAAGTATTTATGGTGTATGGGCTGGTCTGTGTGGCATGTGTAAGGTATGTCATATACATGTATTTATGGTGTATGGTCTGTGTGGCATGTGTAAGGTATGTCATATACATGTATTTATGGTGTATGGTCTGTGCGGCACGTGCAGGGTATGACATATACATGATTTATGGAGTATGCTACTTGTATGTGTGACACGTGTAAGGTATGACATATTCATGTATCTATGGTGTATGGTCTGTATGACATGGGTTAGGTATGACATATACAAGTATTTATTGTGTATGGGCTGTTCTGTGTGGCATGTGTAAGGTATGACATATACATGTATATGTCATACCTTACACATGACACACAGACCATACACCATAAATACATGTAAATGTCATACCTTACACGTGTCACACAGCCCATATACCATAAATACTTGTATATGTCATACCTTCCCCATGTCAAACAGACCATACACCATAGATACATGAATATGTCATACCTTACACGTGTCACACATACATGTACCATACACCATAAATCATGAATATGTCATACCTTACACGTGTCACACATACATGTAGCATACACCATAAATCATGTATATGTCATACCCTGCACGTGCAGGGTATGACATATACATGATTTATGGAGTATGCTACTTGTATGTGTGACACGTGTAAGGTATGACATATACATGATTTATGGAGTATGCTACTTGTATGTGTGACACGTGTAAGGTATGACATATACACTATTTATGGTGTATGGTACATGTATGTGTGTCACGTGTAAGGTATGACATATACACGATGTATGGTGTATGGTACATGTCTGTGTGACACGTGTAAGGTATGACATATTCATGTATCTATGGTGTATGGTCTGTATGACATGGGTTAGGTATGACATATACAAGTATTTATGGTATATGGGCTGTGTGACACGTGTAAGGTATGACATTTACATGTATTTATGGTGTATGGTCTGTGCGGCACGTGTAGGGTATGACATATACATGATTTATGGAGTATGCTACTTGTATGTGTGACACGTGTAAGGTATGACATATACACGATTTATGGTGTATGGGCTGTGTGACACGTGTAAGGTATGACATATTCATGTATCTATGGTGTATGGTCTGTATGACATGGGTTAGGTATGACATATACAAGTATTTATTGTGTATGGGCTGTTCTGTGTGGCATGTGTAAGGTATGACATATACATGTATATATTGTGTATAGGCTGTGTGACACGTGCAAGGTATGACATATTCATGTATTTATGGTGTATGGTCTGTGTGGCATGTGTAAGGTATGACATATACATGTATTTATGGTGTATGGTCTGTGCGGCACGTGCAGGGTATGACATATACATGATTTATGGAGTATGCTACTTGTATGTGTGACACGTGTAAGGTATGACATATACACGATGTATGGTGTATGGTACATGTCTGTGTGACACGTGTAAGGTATGACATATACACGATTTATGGTGTATGGTACGTGTATGTGTGACACGTGTAAGGTATGACATATACATGATTTATGGTGTATGCTACATGTATGTGTGACACGTGTAAGGTATGACATATACATGATTTATGGTGTATGCTACATGTATGTGTGACACGTGTAAGGTATGACATATACATGATTTATGGTGTATGCTACATGTATGTGTGACACGTGTAAGGTATGACATATACACGATTTATGGTGTATGGTACGTGTATGTGTGACACGTGTAAGGTATGACATATACACGATGTATGGTGTATGGTACATGTCTGTGTGACACGTGTAAGGTATGACATATACATGTATATATTGTGTATAGGCTGTGTGACACGTGCAAGGTATGACATATTCATGTATTTATGGTGTATGGTCTGTGTGGCATGTGTAAGGAATGACATATACATGTATTTATGGTGTATGGTCTGTGCGGCACGTGCAGGGTATGACATATACATGATTTATGGTGTATGGTACATGTATGTGTGACACGTGTAAGGTATGACATATACACGATTTATGGTGTATGGTACATGTATGTGTGACACGTGTAAGGTATGACATATACATGATTTATGGTGTATGGTACATGTATGTGTGACACGTGTAAGGTATGACATATACACGATTTATGGTGTATGGACTGTGTGACACGTGTAAGGTATGGTTTATATATGAACAGCTATACATTGGAGCATTTAAGACATGCTGCATGCATACAGAAAATAGGGATGATATGGAGAGTGTCACCTTGTTTAAAATTACTGAATAACAATTACTGTATTTTTAATTTTAGCGTATAGTATGCACTTTAATAGAAATTGTTCCCTTTTTCAGTTAGCAAAATTCAATGTCATTCGTAATCATTATATATATATGCAACCGAAATATAAATATTATAGAATTTAAAAGTTCATAACAAATTCGCTGTGAAAGTGTCTCTGTTTCACGCTATTTCACTGCTAACATATATACCTACAGGTTTAAACTGGGAAGCTTTATGATCTGTCCCCCTGAGTTATTCCTTTGTTAAATAGTATTTATTGGTGTCATATACATTAAGCTAGACAAGTTTTTGTCCATTCCAAAAACTGAACTATTTTCAAAGTGATTTTGGGTTATAAGGCATCTGCAAATATGAATTACTTTCCTGTTACGTCGATTTCAATGCGTTGGGTACGTCCACGATTTAGCTTTATCGATAGCCAATGATTGTATTATTTTACAATCTCATCAAATACAATCGAAACTCCGAATGCCAGTGCGAATTTAAGTGTCTTGATCTTTTTAATTGCATTGTAGTCACACAATCGTTGTAAAATACATTGAATGTCACAAACATGAATGTATACATGTATTTGTGAAGATTGCATTGAGTTCCGATCACAAAGAATTCTACATTCATTGATTGTTTTTAGAGATATCAGGATGGATATCCCGTAGTACGGGGGTACATTTAGGACATGCACAATATTATTTTCTACATTAATTATCTCGTGCGCTCTACTTATTATCTCGCCATCCAACCTATCTACATTGTACATAACAGGTTAGAATTGTGCGCACGAATAAGAACACCGCAAACGGGTACATAATACATTTCGAAACTTCATTAAACTATACATATTTATTTTCTAAAATCTGTACGAGGGTAATATTATTTTTATAATTCGAATTCGTGCTTTAATGAAATATTTGGAATTTAGTCTGATGTCTTGAGAAAACGTAATTATATATTTGCATAAAATGTTGACGTCATAGTATAATGACGTCATAATATGACGTTTGAGAGCCACACTAAAATCTTGACCTTAATCAGTGTTTCAACTATGACCGCGAATGTAATATGTTACCCTTCTCTTCTAACTCCATTTACGTTCTTTAGAGGAAAAGAATGTTGCGCTTTATGTAAGCATTTAACTGCTTTCAGTTGGCATTCATAGGCAATATGACAATTGGAATTCATACTGCCTATGAATGCCAACTGAAAGCGGTTCAATACTTATATTTACCATTTTAAGAATCTGTTCATCTCATAGAAAATTCAATTACACTTATTGTTATTTAGCATTTAGTTCAAATAATGTTTGTATCGTGTATGCTTGTTCAATTAATAGAACAGCCATCACCCAGGGAGGGTCAGTGGTATCCAACGTAACAATTATGACGTCATAATAATGATGAAGTCTACAATCGGTCTATGGCATTCATAGCCTATATGAATGCCAACTGAATTTGGTAGGGTTATATAGTGGCAATGCCATATGATGGTAAATATATATGATATGATAATCAAATCAAAAGGGGATCATATTACATGTATCTCATCAGGCACTACCAGTAAAGTCGATTCCGTCGGGGAACGTATCTAAGTTTTATGGGGAATACTTCTAACTTGCAACGGGCATTATGACTTGTGTAGATAATATTTCATTTTGTGAAATGTATACCTACATAACCCAGCGACAATTTGAGGATATAACTCGATAATCAGTCAAAACAAAATGAAAAAGAGACAAAAAATTGGCGTTTTCAACTGATGCTCAACAGCATCCAGCTACTCTACTGTCAAATTACAAATGTGTCTTACCCTTCATTTCTGTCAAAAATATCTATTATTGGTGATCAAAGCATCCTAGACAAAAGTTTGTGTAAGACTTCGACTGCAATGAAGGTGTCAGTATTCGACAGTTATTTTTTATTTCAATAACAACGTAAAATAGTCCGCCAGGGAACCTATCATTCTAATATTTGATTACCAAGGGGAACATTATTACATAGGCTTTCATTTCACATTGTGGTACAAATTTCGACCATGTTCACTTCTGTATGACTGCCAGCTAGTGCAAAATAACAAATCTCGTATTCGACCTATCTCGACCTATAAGGTTAGTAAAGCAACAACGCCCCAATACGACGGCAACCGAGCATCACTATCTTTCTCCCTTGACGTCGTATTCTTGCTCCCTCGATGTCATATCCCGAGCCTCGACGTTGTATTCTGACCTTCTGGTTTCTTTGCGTATGGACGTTGATTTTTTGTCAATGACTACAATTGGTTAGATTGACTAAACGTAACAGACTTATTTTTAACGTTTCACAAATTCAGAGATCTAGACCAAGCTGCAATATGACGGAGTGGACATGAGTTAAGAAGAGAATATAATACATGGACAATTACGACGGTTTTATCATTTTGTAGACTGACCAACAAAGTCGAAAACAGCTAATAACTTTTCCAAGTTATCGTACTATAACTTTCTTGCAGTTCGAGTAAAAACAGAGTACTAGTAAGCAGCGGCTCACAAATTTATATCTAACTTCGCGATCAGGAAATGGTTGGTAAATGTGACCTTTGACCTTTGAAACTTGAACACCAATGCCCACCAAAATTTAATTAGATATAACCTTTATTTCATTCGGTTGAAAAACTTACCACAATATACAACCGGATAAGATTTATTATTCAAGAGGATTATTATGGAAATTAAAAACACAAAAACACAATCCCGAAAACTTGAATAGATTCTTTCAGGTAGGGGCAGGTCTGCCACCCGTACGAAATTACTGAGACTTGAAAGTCAGAGAGATGGGTCATTATATCAAAATCATATCCAAAATTCCACCTATGCGTTATATATCAGTACGTATTTAGCACTTTTGGATAATTTTAGTCACTGTTGGTTAGTATTCATCCTTTCTGGACCTTTTTTAATATTTGGCATTGTATATTTTTTTTTATCTAATCATGATTTCCTTTCTAAAGTCGGAAAAGGGCATTGCGTCAATGTTTTTTTCAAATTTTAAATGAATTTTAATGCATGTCAGAATAAACAATGAATTTACAAAAGTTTTTACAATTTAGCAGTTTCCTCTCATGAAAACATTTGTATCATAAACAAATAGATTCATCAAATGTTCTACAAAATATTCAAGACTGAGAGGCAACAAGGAGGGAAAATATGGTAAATCAATCATAATTATTTGAGAATAAAAAGAAGAAATAGTATTACGTCCCACAAACCACCAGGTTTCAAATGATAGAACCAACAGACATTCGGTACAATTACTACCAGTCCCTTTCCCTTTGTGTCAAAAAATATATTGACCATCTATATCTTGGATATCAAAACAAGGGAAGGTCCATTTACTTTTCCGTACATCTGCTCAGCTATCACGATTTCAATACAATACTAATATGAAAAGACAAAGCCTTAAAAGAGCGTAGCTTTTGTTGGTCTCTGATATTTACTGATTCAGAATATTGCTTTCAGAATGCGATAGGATCAACTTTATTTAAAGACAACAAGTAGAGGAATAACAATAAAACACAGGCTCTAATGAGATTAACGACATAACAATAGGAGAGACCGGGGCAAGTTCGGCCCTTAGTGGGTTTTTTTTTATTCCAGTCCGTTCTAGGAAGTATGGCAGCACGTCCGTTTTTGAACATCAGTTCCAGAATTTTCCGGTTATATTTCATCCTTCCGGAAATAACCGATGAAGGTCGATGAATTGTGACGTGTTGTGACGTCATAGTATGATAATCTCCGAACGAAGTTTCATGCCTGTTAGTATCAGATTTTATGTGATAGACTTTTTGATTCAGATTGTATATAAGTTTTTATCTCAATAAACAAGTAATAAAACATGAAGATTGTTTTCACTATATGAAGATGTTCATGTATGGGTTGAAACACAGATGTCTTTGCTTCAAGGATACACTTCCTGTTTCCCGACTTGACGTCTACTTCCGGACGAAAAAAATAAAGGCATGGTGCATGTGTAGAATGTGGCACATTGCACCTCTGTAATTTTAATTCAGCTTTTTTTAGCACTGTTTATGCACAGTTTCGTATTTTTTTCATGGCATGCAGTATTTACTTAATATGTTTTACGGCACGGCCGTTAGTGAGGGCGGAGCCAGGTTGTATCTGAATATCGGTACTGTACTCTTTGAAGCATTGAGTGATGTGTTAAATTACTAAATCAGACCTACATGTATAGCTATACAGTGTTTATTA
Organism: Mizuhopecten yessoensis; assembly: GCF_002113885.1. Taxonomy (NCBI): domain Eukaryota; kingdom Metazoa; phylum Mollusca; class Bivalvia; order Pectinida; family Pectinidae; genus Mizuhopecten; species Mizuhopecten yessoensis. The sequence continues at coordinate 834,472 of NW_018408021.1, forward strand.
TAGTTAAATTTCCTTTCTTGATTGCACACGAAATTACCTTGCTACCTTTCCAGGTTGTTCTTGTTGTTATAACATGTGTATAAGTAGTTGATATTTGCTCCATATTCTAGAAACTGACAAAAAGATAGGATATGCTTCTATTTAGCTGAATTCATGATGAAATAGATATATATAATTTTGTCTAAAATTTACACAAAATAACACAAGAATGTTTTTTAACCAAGATTGGTGAAAAATTGTCTTTAGGTTCTTGAGAAGTCAAACATGTTAAAAGTTTACTAACACAAAAATAAAGAAATGGATGACAAACTTTGATCAGGAATTTCCCTGGTTCAGATGTCACCCACCGCACTTATATATATACAAAATGGAATTTGCCACATGTATTTTCTTAGGTAGTTACAAATTAATTTCGCTTGAAGTCCCAAGAGTCATTTTCATTGAAATTGGAGTCAGTATCATTTATTGCTTCTTCAAATTGAATTGCTTGTTTTACTTCTATGTCACTAGCGACTAGCATTCCATCATACACATCTTTGTATGATGTCTTCATTATATTTTTTGATGTATTGTTTTACTACCACGTTTAAATTTTCTTTGTGGAACATAACAAAAGGTCGCGATCCCATCTCACAGGTGTGGCAATAGCAAGTAATGCAGAGTTAATAGTTTTCAAATCTTCCTCTTTAGTGTTTTGCTGTAGTTGTCTTTCCTCTTCTGAATACATTAAATACTGCAGTTTTCGTTTCAATGTATTGAAATCACGAAATATTTCAAGAGAAACAGTTGGAATACATGTGAATTTCACAAAAACATTTTCAAGTGACTAAAAATAAATTGAAATATTTCTCAATTCAGAATGATAGACTGCACATTTACTGTAGATCTAACATACTCTATCTCAGTTCCATCGGAATGAGAATATTTGTTTCAGCAACTTACTGACTATATGTATAGTTTTAGCAATAGAGAAAATGTATAGTTACCACAATTAAAAATTGAATCAGTTCAGCACATAAAAATGTATAGATTTTTTTTTCAAATTGTGCAGATTTTCTTTTATGAATAAAAAATTAGCTCTGAGATAGTAATCAAAAATGAAATTGTTATGGATTCAATTTTTTTCTTCTATTTTTTTCGTGCAAAATATCAAATAAAACATTCTTATGAAAATACTTGTATGACTTTTTATCGTATCATTTTGCGTCACTGTGATAAACTCCCTTTTTGTTGACAACCAGCACGTTGTTTTGTTAATATTCCGTTTTCTAAATATATACCACTGCAATCTCTACCCAGTTGTCGTAGGAAGTGCAAGGACCGTAACTCTGCGTGATAGTCTCGTTCAACCAAACTCTTGTTGTCTGCGCAAGCGTCTGATTGAACGAGACTACACTGCCGATACAATATTTTTTCGACCATTTAGAACTAGAGCAATGTAGAACCAAACTCTTGTTGTCTGCGCAAGCGTCTTTTAACCGGAAAGTATTAAATATTTAAGTATCCTATAGTTAGATATAAGTTTTAAATCTTACAAAAATGTAACGTTTGTTCGAGATTCGGCAAACGAGAACTTGTTTCGAGATCAAGATGCCGGAGACTACAGCGCGTGCGACTGGCGGCCATGTTAAGACAAGTTTTTCAGTTCCATAGGTATTGTGAATAATCTGTATTTTTCTTACATACGTGTTACCTATAGGGAGAGCTTCGCTCTCACGGGCCCTTCAGGACCTTCAGGCCCGTGAGAGAGCTCCGCCCTCTATTAACATCGTAAAGCTATGACATCTGTATAAAATCCCGAAAACATGTACTGTGTTTACTTTTAAAGCAGATATCAAGATAGATATCGTTTCGAATGTATTGTGCTGTGAAAGTACATGATACACAGGGAACGGGGTACAAGGTATACAAACAGATCTATAAATAGAGTTTTTTAAAACGTTTTTCGAACGACCATAACTTCGAAAGCTTTCGGTGTACTGCTTGACTGTTTCATACTTCTGGTAGATCTTGGTCGGGCTTACTTTTTTCCATGATATGTTGTCAGAGAATATGTCAAATTCAAAGCCCGCTGACCTCCAAGCACCAGTCACTATGACCCCTGAACTACTTCCTATCATCAGTCGCTATAACCGCTGACCTCCAAGCACCAGTCACTATGTCCACTGAACTACTTCCTATCATCGATCACTATAACCGCTGACCTCCAAGCACCAGTCACTATGTCCCCTGAACTACTTCCTATCATCAGTCGCTATAACCGATGTCATCAGTCGCTATAACCGCTGACCTCCATGCCCCAGTCACTATGACCCCTGAAATACTTCCTATCATCAGTCGCTATAACCGCTGTCATCAGTCGCTATAAGCGCTGACCTCCATGCACCTGTCACTATGACCCCTGAACTACTTCCTATCATCAGTCGCTATAACCCCTGACATCCTATCAAACTAAGAAGCGCGGCTACCTCTTATCACTGGCATTCCAAATAGATGACACTGACCATACTGGACGTTTGCTTCAGGTCATGTCAGGTGATATATATTTTTTCAGTATCGTCTTAATTTTCAGGTAATCAAACAAACTTACTTTACTAAATTGTCCCTTAAAGTTTTTGTTGATTACCTATTGGGAGGTATACCGGTCTAAAATCATGTATTGTGAAACTTATTTTTAAAGCAGATATGTGTATTAAAATGCATATCGTGTCGAATGTATGGTACTGTGACAGTACAGGGTAAAGGTACGGGGTACAGAGTACGGGGTACAGGGTACAGAGTACGGGGTACAAGGTACAGAGTACGGGGTACAGGGTACAGAGTAAAGCGTTGACTGAAACAATTCATTGAATCGTTCAAGACTTTGTTGTGTATTGTAGCAAATCATTTTGTTTGTCTGCATATGGAAATACCCTAACAATTCGGGTATTATCAATCAATTCGATTTGTGAGTTCACTTATTCTTTTTTTATACACCAGACATAATGTTATCCACTGTGCAGTGATACAAAATACTTACAACAGCTCGAACAAAGATATATTTGAACTGTAATTACTATTGACCTCGTAATGTTATTACATCTCTGTAAAATATCTGAACACGTGTATTGTGAAACTTACTTTTAAAACAGATATGTGTATCGAGATACACATCGTATTGATTGTATTGTGCTGTGAAAGTACAGGGAACGGGATACGGGGTACATGGTACAGTGTACGGGGTACAGGGTACATGGTACAGGGTACGGGTACAGGGTACTAGAATCAGGTACATCTTATTTACATATGCGTTATAATTGCAATAAATTCTTTAAAAAAAGTTCATGTAACCCTTATCTGTTCGTTAATGTTTTGTGAGGTCAGTAATTCGAAAATAGCTGCACATTATTCAATACACTTTGTTATTGTATCATTACTAGGCGGTAAGTCGAGAACAATTGAATTGCCAATGTCAAGGTCGTACAAAACTACTCAAGTTGATCTTAAGGTCAAACGTTAAGTTTATATGTTTCTGAATGAAACTTTTTGTGATGATTTAATGACCTTTTATTTCATTTCTTTACAGAATCGATGCTGATCATTTACAACTATAGCTTAGTATTATAGTCGGTGAAACTAGGCTAGGACAAACGGTTGTATATCAGAAGGACAGAGACTGGGAGGCCTACTTTACATGTGTATTAATATACATAAGGAATAACGATAAATATTTGATGTCATACCTCAGAAATCACCAGGTGAAATGGAAGAAAATCTAATTTCTTTCTATAAAGGACAAATACCGGTTCGTGGTCCGGGTCAAACAAAATGTGTATACCACAAAGCCCTGCCTCTATGCTGGTATTGTGAGACATGTTGTGATGTCATATGTCTCAGATGTGCAAAGAATTCACATAAAGATCATGACATTACTGAACTTAGCAAAATTACTCCCGACAACAAACGTAAGATACACATGTTTATAGAAGAAACGGAGCAAAAAAAGCTTATTGAAATTGAACACGAAATGATTTCTACACAGGACAGTCTGGATAAACACTTGAACCAGTGTGAGGATTTGGATGATGAAAATACTAAACTCCTCAACGGTTACAAGACTGAACTCGGGGAAAAGCTTGCAGACCTAAAGGAGCATCTAAAGCAATGTAAGGAAACTGTTCAGACAGGCACAGATATCCAGGTGTTTGACCTTACAAAACGACTCCACATCAATAGCACCTTACCTGAAAAACCATTTCTAGGTTCTGTCGACTTCAGTCCAAACTTTAACAGGAAAGAAATCCAGGAGGAGGCATTTGGAAAAGTAACTCTAAACCCATCTGGACATTCTCAAAGTCCGCCATCTACCAGCCCTGACCAATCAAATGGAACATTAGCTCAACACAGTCAAGACAACAGAAGGAATGATATCCAGGAGGAGACATTTGGAAAAGCAGCCAGAATATCATCTGGAAAGTCTCAAAGACAGACATCTACCAGCCCTGGCCAATCAGATAAAACATCAGTCCAAGAGAACCCATTATCTTCTGAGCTACAATGTTCAGAGAAAGGGAGCACAGACACATGTCAAGACCCAGAGAAGGTCCTTCTTCCTCAGATTAAGATTATATCAGAATGGAAATCTCCTTGTACCATTAATGCTATCTGTCCAAGTGGTGGTGATGGAATGTGGACAAGTGACTGTTTAACTACTAAACTGAAACGCCTTACTTGTCAGGGAGATATACAAGATCAAATACGGAGTCGTTTCCACATAAGCGATAACTCTGTATCCCCCACTACTCGCAATCTCTGGACATGTTCTGAAAGCGTCGAGGAGCTCATATCAGGTAAACTGACTGAGAGATTCAAAACAAATGATGAACCTCGATGTCTTTGTGTTACTAGTGATGAGCATATCCTTGTTGGAACAAAACACAGAATTTCCGAGTACACTCCGGACGGGAAGCCCGGTATCACCACCGAAATATCATTGTTCAAGAAAGCGGTGGTGTGTTCACCATGGAGGATATCACAGTGTCCCCTCAGCGACAATGTCGCTGTAGTTGATAGAGATGAGGAAAAAGATGGCGGTAAGGACAAACCAGCAGTCATAGTGTTGGACAGACAACTACAGCACTTATATAGGTATGGAGAATCACAACACAACAGCATGACTAACTGTCAATGTTTTGACCCCTGGGATTTGACGTACGACAGTCAAAGATTCCTGGTGGTTGCTGACTATAAAAACAAACACCTACATCTCCTGAGTGGTGATGGACAATACCTGCGACTGCTACATACTGATATAGACAATCCCCGAGCTGTATGTGTGGACACGGAGGGAGTGCTGTGGGCGGTGTTTGGTCTTGTATTCATGACTTATCAAAAGGTGAAACGACTGCAGTACACAGGATTTTAAATCTAACTCTACGTGTCATCACCATCATGTGTAGTACAAATCAAACATTACCAAGAGATGTGACAAAAACACATGTGTTGTACAAACAGAAGGTTACAACGACAACACGGTCTGTTGGGATTTGGACAGGTGAACCAGGAGATGGCTCACCAAACTTCTTAGTACTATACCTATACCCATCAGTTACATGTCAGATTGTGTAGTGTATAATTTACACCCATATGTTACATTTCGGATATTGTAATGTACCATCTTCGTCTACTTGTTATAGGACGAATTGTGTTATGTATAATTTACACCCATTTGTCACATATTGGATTGTGTAGTGAGAAATCCACACCCATTTGTTGCATGTCAGATTATTTAATATAAAATCCACACCCATATGTTACATGTCAGATTGAGTTTTGTATAATCCACACCATTTTATTGGATTGTGAAGCTATTTACTGTGTTTGAGGAAACACGTTTTATGATGAACCCAAAGGAAGGAAGAATATTGATTAACAGTCTGATCTTAGAGAACAATATAGCTAACCGCAAAAAATATATTAGATATAGTTTACAATAATCACATTGATTGAAGTCCAACATAGTCGAAAAAATCACTTTCAAAAAAGCGTCATAATTTGAATGAAAACAAAACAATACCAGAATTGAATATAATTTTGGTGGTCAATATTTAACACGTAGTTTAATATGTCGTTAAACGTTTTTTGATAACATCATATTAGTTTGTGTTTCATCTTGTAAAAGCATATTGCAGAAGTAACGAAATTGTGTCATGCCACTATTCAGTGTTAGGTTCATAATCCACATATTATTATATCGGAGAATACAGTGACGGTTTAACCTGTTATTCTGAAGGGATAGTAAATGTATTTTGTCACAGGGTTGGTTATTGGTATATTGTGTCTATATATTATGTTCGTGGCGCCAGGTATAAGTGCGTGTACCAAGGTGTGCAGTCTCGTGCGTTGTAATGCGTTTTGTAACTGTATTGTGGATGTAGGATGCAAGACGATTGGTTGAAAGTGTATTCTATTCAGTCTTAACGTATAAAAACCCTTGCAACAAGTATTCTGTCGATATAATATAGACCTTTGTAATTGGAATTTGTAAGTGTACGTTTTATACAATGATAGATTTATAACTGCATATATACAAATATTATTACGGCAAAAGTTAGAAAGTGTGGGAAAGAGATTTAAACGTATTGCAATTGTTTTGCCAAGTATCAACAATAAACGAAAGAAAATAAATCGTAATGTCTTCCTAATTTTGTGCGGAAAGAGGAACTCGAGAAAATGTATTTCATTCCTACCAGTGAAATATCAAGTTTTATCCATTTAATAAAATCTTATATCTTCACCGTGTGTTAATAAATCACTTTTTTTGCATTGTCTAGTCAGATCGGAACTTTTCTTTTTACTGGGTAGATTTTTAGTTTTAAGTTCAGATGAAGCAACGGCAGATCGAGTGGTTGTTTTGGTACACCTTTGCAATATACAAATGTACAGTATGGCGCTCTACTTTTTTTGTCGAGCGTGACGTCAAATCAAATCAAACGCTACACTCCTAATGACCGCGTTTTTTGTGCCATGTTACTTTAAAAAATGTAAGAATACAACGTCGTGTAAGGATATGTTCTTTACTGTCATAATATCGACATCAGAACAAATTATAGGATAGTAGTCATATATAAACATTGAGAATACTTCTTAAAAACAGTAGAGTTAAAACAATCTGAACGTACGATTTCAACAATGAAACTCGTAGATAACTCGACCTCGACCTCTACAATGAAACTCGTAGTCTTTCACAATCTGCATCTGTGAGTTGTTAGTTTCCCGTCAGCAGTTGACATAAATCAAGGAAATCCTGATATTTAGCCAAGCTATTAAATACCGAATCAACCGCGGCACCGTAATACATGGTTGGTAGGAAAAACAGAGATTTTACTATCATACTATCAAGAAAGGGAATGTTCACGATTGGAAAATGATTATCGTCCCTCCTATCATATAGCTTAGAAGTAAGCCGTCCCTGCTAGTCATGGTGTTTGTAAAAGGTAGAGGCAAGTGGCTAAGGGAGAGTCTGTACTGCTGTTGTTTTGACATTCGTGAGAGCTCAAAAATGGCCTGACATTTGGTCTACGACCACGAGTGCATGCTTAGTGTAAACGATTTTTTGTAGGTTTGGGATGAAGCTCACACCCTTTAGTGATTTCTTAAGTTGGTATTGAGCTATACAACAGAGGGAAATCAGCATATTTTAGGCTGCAGAAAATTATTTCTTTCCAAACATGCTGTCGCACCTTTGAACCTACCACTTCTTCACCTCTGACAGACAGAACCAATTGCCTGATAGCGTTGACATAAACGTTAAATTAGTCTTTGGCAAACTTTCTGTTTTGGACCACATTTCATTGATTCATAATAGGTTGAAGCATTCCTATGGCACCATCGGCGTGCAGTACACTCCAGTATTGCCTTTTAGGTATTGTGTTAATATTCTTAATTTACTGACAATATTCAATAACTGTCAAATTTGTGAAATTTCACGTCAGTTTCCAAAATTTGTTTATGACCTTCTTAATGCCCGGAACGCTACTTTCTTGTTGTGTCCTTTTGCACTATCGCACATCATGGTGAAACGAGTAGTTGTCATAAGTGATAACATATATCAATCAAGGTGATATTAATTTGTTTACAGTCTTTTTACTGCTTTGCATTACTGTTTGAGGCGACTAATAGTCAATTACTGAATAATAACATACCTTTCGGTTATCTTAATCCTAAATACCAGACTAAACAAATTTAACGCAAATAAAAAAACAACAAGAGAATAGTGAGTGTCAACAAAACCGTAAATTTAACTGAAAAACGATGAAACTAGGACCAAATATGAACAAAGAGAGGGAAAAGTACAAGGAGAATAAGCCAAGGTGTTACGGAAGGGTTAGCGTCTTCCTCTTCATTAATGACACCCGCCATGTAAATCTTATCCGAGTCACACAAGAAATAACTTTTTTTTCGAGATCCTGATGGCGTTAATAGATCCTGATGGCGTTAATACTTGGCATACTCTTCATTAACCTGCAATTTTGGAAACCCTGTCTTGTATATCCAAATAATGTTCTATTCATTTCACTTTGTAGGTACTTTAAGACAAATAATTCACCTTGGTTTGCTGGTTGAATATAAAGTAAAATATTTTACTATTTACCACGGTTTGTAGGTTTTATATAAAACAGAAATGACCAACACTTAACCTATGTTCGTAGAAACTGCATAACAATAGATAAAGATGTGTTATATAACTATAAGATAATGAAGTGTCCATGAATAGCGCGTCTGTTATTGACAAACTACTTGATCTAAAATTCTCACAATCATGATATCCTTACATAATTGGTTCGAACGTCATTTCGTTCAAGTCACGAGCGTTCGTCCATATCATTCCTTCTATCTAAGTTGACTTCAAGGTGACAGGTCATTTTGTTTTTACGTGTTTCGAAATTGACCACACGATGTTTTGGGTGTCTATATTTTGTGCCTTACTAGGTATGTCTGTCGCTTTCCCGGGATACACACAGTATATTCCTAACGGCCATACAGTCCCCAGCCAGTGTGTCGGTGCAAAACACATATGGAAGGGTGTAGGGCACGACATCGCGCGTGGAGGGGGGCCAAGGAATCTGTTTGGATTGGTAAGTTATAAAGGTTGATCAAATGGTGAATAGAATTTTTTGTGAAATTGCAAAATGGTAGTAAAACGTTAGAAAGTTTTTTTTAGTGAAGACCTCTTGCGCTACCATCCAGGCCAAGAAGAGTTATCAATAGATATGAACAAAAGTGTTTCATTGTCGTTATGATTATTATAATTCCATGTATATATTTAGAAAACAAGCAGGTACTACAGTAGACGGTAGACATTGTAGTACTTGAATGTTTTAAAAAGATTTTCTATTAGAATGTCAAATCGATATTGTAGTGGAATGTTGAATATGTACTGCAGCGGAAAGTTAATCTTTGAATTATTCTGATTTTTCTCATAAACATTCAATCTTTTGAAAATTAAAATTTTCACTTCACATTTCATTGACAAAGTTATGTCTAGTGTTTCAAATACTCTCTAATTCCAAGGACTTTGCATCCTCTGCGCATGTCTGGACCCGGGACTTGTGTATGGCTGACTCAGACTTAGACGGTGTGTCGAACGGAGTAGAACTAGGGGACCCGACCTGCTCGTGGGCAATCGGTGAAACACCCGAGGGCCAAGCCACCGGTCATCCAGGTAAGCATGAAAACGGTGTCTAATAAAATTTAGTTTGGCTACAAAAGTGCTTAAATGTTAGAATATCAGTTAGCAAGCATACACACATATTAGCCAGGTGACATAGGACTAGTAGTTAGCGCCTGATAAGGCAGCTCCTGCGAATTCCTCACAACTTGTATTGGTAACAGATGCAGATTGTATTAATTATATATCTATGTACTGTAAAGCGCTTTAGAGTGGCTTATGTTAGCACGATAGGGCGCTATATCAAATGCTGTATATATATTTTTTTATTGTATCATAATATCGAAGTTTACTTTGGATCCTTAAGTATGACTGATCATTGGATGGAAATGTCACGGTAATCATTCCATCATTTAGGGGGCTTCTGGAACCATAACAGTGAAAATGCTCCCCTGCCTCCACTCGAAATTAAAATGTATTCAATTAAAACATAATAAAAATAATCAACGTTAACATGAACAGTAACATTATCGTAAAATATTCAATTATAATATGTCCGTAATCCTTAGATTGCCATCAAAATTGTGGCTATAATTCAGCAAGAACCATTACATGTGAATGATTTCCAAAAGTAAACTGTTCAGGGTTTTCCGTCAGACTGTTTGAGCAATCGGTGCCAATCATGACGTGACGTCAAATTCAAATTATGACGGAATATCCGGTTTCCGATTGACGTTCACCGCCTGATAGAAATTGAAACTAACGATAGCACGATCTTGTTCCTACAAAAAATGGCTGTTCTGCCATTTTGTAAAACAGTTTGTTTCAAATATATTTGAAGCGAATGAAACCACAGATAATGTTAAAATAATATTGTCTTTCTTATTTTGATTGTAAATATAAGTATTAAAAAAACCTCTAATTATGGTTGGCATCACAGGTGTAATATATAATGCTGTAGATAACTTTGAGGGAGACAACTGTAAACGCACATCACAGGTATAATGTATAATGCTGTAAAAATCCTTAAAGGTAAAAACACTAACACACATCACAGGTATAATATATAATGCTGTAAATACCCTTAAGGGAGAAAACTTTATGACACATCACAGGTATAATGTATAATGTTGTAAATATCCTTAAAGGAAAAAACACTAACACACATCACAGGTATAATATAGGATGATGTAAATACCCTTAAGGGAGAAAACTCTAACACACACCACAGGTATAATGTATAATGCTGTAAATACCCTTAAGGGAGAAAACTCTAACATAAATCACAGGTATAATGCATAATGCTGTAAATATCCTTAAAGGAAAAAACTCCAACACACATCACAGGTATAATGTATAATGCTGTAAATATCCTTAAAGGAAAAACTCCAACACACATCACAGGTATAATGTATAATGCTGTAAATCTCCTTTAAGGAAAAAACACTAACACACATCACAGGTATAATGTATAATGCTGTAAATATCCTTTAAGGAAAAAACACTAACACACATCACAGGTATAATATATGATGCTGTAAATACCCTTAAGGGAGAAATTCTAACACACATCACAGGTATAATGTATAATGCTTTAAATACCCTTAAGGGAGAAAACTCTAACACACATCACCTTTAAACTTAAGGATTATATTGCACTTGTTGGTAGATTACTATGTTTTTTACCATTTCACTCGTGCTACGCACTCATGAAAAATATGCATTGATCATTTTCTTTTATTCATTTGATTTGCATGCTTACAAAACCACAAAGGAAAATATTGCACTCGTGAACGGCTAACGAGATACTAAGTTCCAAATAGAAGCGACGATTAAGAAGCCATCACATGCGAGGTGTCAGCAACTTTGATCCAAAGTTGATATTTGCTGGCCCAATAAGATCATATACTTGCTAACCTTTTGAACGGATGCGATGTACGCATAAAGGGAAATCGGCACACGCTGGATTTACTTACGACATTTGTTTGAAAACTTGTTTTTAGATTAAAATTGTCCTAATCTTTTGTTCTTTAATCAACGTTAACACTAGCTAGTTCCAAAATTCATTGACAGTACATTAACAGATATGTATTTGGACTAATGGATTTTGGAATTCTTCTTCGAACTTAGAGATAGTTGACATGTAAGTGAATTAGGTGGATCGTCGACACAACCATGTGCCTAGCTAGTGGGTGGAGTCTAGTAAATCTTAGATTAAAGTTACTGATAAACTTCATTTAATGTGGTCACATTCGTGTCTTCTCTTTCACCCTGTTTTCTTAATTATTTTACTCTCATGGTTGGACGAGTAAATTCAATTAAAACAATCTACTAACTATGTAACGCTGAACTTTACTGGATCTGCTACTAAGCAGACGATGGACCTCTTTCTCTCCATTAAATATATACTTTACTTATTTTACAACAATAATGAAACAAGATTTTTTACAACTTATATGTATCACTCTTGNGGGGGGGGGGGGGGGGGGGGGGGGTGTCTTATTACCTAGTCTCCATTACTAATGTAGAGTAGAGTTTCTTTAATTAATAAAACAAAGTAATACATAAGACGAACACTTATCAATTACTTTTCTTAATCTATATTAAGGATATAACAGAATGTGTAACAAGTAAAATCAAACGTTTTGCAGATGATACTTCGCTCTATGAAGTAATAGACAACAATCAAAATGAAATTGCAGTGAAATTATATAATGATCTAGGTTAAATCAATGCATGGGCAAAAAAAATGGGATATCAAATTTAATTCACTAAAAACTGAATCTGTAATCTTCTCAAGGAAAAGGGAACAAAATCATCCAGATATCTTATTTGGTAATGAAACTGTAACTAATAAACAAACTCATAAGCATCTTGGTTTAACTTTTAGTAGTGATGGAAAATGGACATATCATATTGACAATATTTATGAGCTAGCTTATAAAAGAATGAATATATTGAGAATGTTAAAACACAAACTGGATAGAAAAGGTCTTATACCAATATATTCCTCTTTTATTAGACCAATACTTGAATATGGGGATGTAGTATGGGATAACTGTAGTAACCAGCATAAAAATAGTCTGGAGTCAATTCAGCTAGAGGCATTAAGAATTATTACAGGATTGCGTGGAGGGATCTCTCATTGTAAGCTTTATGCAGAAACTGGACTTTAATCACTTTGGTGCAGGCGAAAAATTCATAAATTAGCACTTATGTTCAAAATTTTAAATAATGAATCGCCTTAGTACTTAGAAGACATCATTGAACCATACCTTCACAGCAATATAAATGTAAGATACCCACTAAGAAATAGCCGTATTTTCAATCCCCCTTTCTGTAGAACTGAGAATTATTTCAATAGTTAGTTTCCCTCAATGTGTAGAGAATTTAACCTTCTACCAGCAGAAACTTTAAATGCTACTTCCCTTCAACAATTTAAAAATTTCATCAAGTCTGATAATATGAACAACACTGAAGAAATTGCTAGCACATTCAAATAATATGGGCCAAGAAATTCAATATCATAATTTGTCAGCTGAGAAATCATGCTCGCAACCTAAATAGTGACTTATATATATGGATCATCTGAATGACACAACTGCATGTAGATGCGGACATGAAAATGAAAATGCATTTCATTTTATATTTGAATGCTCCCTCTATAACAACTTTAGAATGCAATTAGTAATAAAAAAATTCTCAATTTGGTATAAATGGTAATCATGATCCTTTTAATCTAGAAACTCTATTAAAGGGATGCTTAATATACAGCGCTGATATTAACATATCCATTTTACAAAGTATGTCTGACTACATTTGTCAAACTAATAAGCTTGATATGTAATCTCACTCACAGCAAAACTTTACATTGAAAGTGATGCTATTATTTATAGTGTCATGATCACTCTGCTAATAAGTATTGATACTGGTGTATATCTATCTTCACAACATCTCTGGTATTCAGCTGGACTGGATGGAATGTATGAGTGTACTATTCTATAACCTATTCTAACTATTTTATAGTTACATGAATATTCTATAGTGCTTTATTAAATAAATTTTAAGAGAATCAACTCCAATAATATATAATAATAACTACATTTTCCAATATGAATCCATATCATATTCTGAAATTTTACAAAATGTTTATTTCTTGGTAACTTATCCTATATATCCAGTGGGTGGATGGCCAATGTGTTTATACACAGGGACTTTTGGGCCTGTATCCCTTGGATTTTATATAGGATGGGATGTTAATAAATACACATGATTTATTTAATTGTTAATATCTAAAACATAAACAGAAAATGATTAAACAAAAGTTGTAAAATGTTCATTTCACAAGTTAAATTGGAGTTATCTCCCCTGCACTGTTTAATTGGATTGTTATGACAGAACATATGTAATGTTTGTAAATAAGTTTGGAAAGGACTTAAATAGGCCTAGCCTGATGTCCAATCCAATTGACATATATGAAGTCAATAAATCTGATGAAATGAAATGAAAACACTTATCAAAATTAGATTCGGATGTGCCCTTTCATGCTTTACAGACCCTAGACCGTTTTTCTTGTCCGTTTAAACGCAAACACAACGCCCTTTTGGTAAAGAAAAGCATTCCAAGGTCTGTATATATTTCGTTGCGTATTGCCGGTATATCAAAATGTATTACTGATATTATTTTCTCTTTTCAGGAATTTGTNTGCTATCAAATCGCCTATATAACACGAATTACTGCCAAACAGAACGTCCGTGTAAACGGAATATGTGTTAAACGAAACTCCGGTAAGACAACCAACACACCTAATCCTCGGCATATGTATAATAGGAATACATCTTAAACGGCGAATGGGTTAAACGACATATGTGTAATACAGCAAATGGGTTAAACGACATATGTGTAATACAGCAAATAGTTTAAACGATATATGTGTAATACAGCAAATGGGTTAAACGACATATGTGTAATACAGCAAATAGTTTAAACGATATATGTGTAATACAGCAAATGGGTTTAACGACATATGTGTGATACAGCAAATGGGTTAAACGACATATGTGTGATACAGCAAATGGGTTAAACGATATATGTGTAATACAGCAAATGGGTTTAACGACATATGTGTGATACAGCAAATGGGTTAAGCGACATATGTGTAATACAGCAAATGGGTTTAACGACATATGTGTAATACCGCAAATGGGTTAAATGACATATGTGTAATACAGCAAATGGGTTAAACGGCACACGTTTCTTACTACACATGTTTGAATCTGCATATAAACAAGAGGCCCAGTGGGCCTGTATCGCTCACCTGAATATTTAAGCAGTCATAGCAAAATATTCTCATTAAATAGGATACTGCACTACAAATGTTTAACTCGCCAACTTTGTCAGCTGCATCTGTTGAAAGAAACTACCAGCCAAATATAAGTATATGATTTTATGCTTTTTGGTTCTTATTCAGAAGTTGTTTGAAGTGTTTGACATATTTTTGCCTGTGACCTTGTTAGTAGTTAAAGGTTGTTCCTTCCCAAATTTGTTGATTCTATTCCGAGAAGCTACCAGACAAATCTTATGAATCTATTCCTTTGTTTCTTCTTGAAATATTGTTGACCTCTTTAACCTTCAAAGAAGGTTGAGGTCATTTTCATTTGCAAACTTTGGTGACCTTTATCCCAAAAAGCCATCAGCAATATATTATGAGTCAATGCCTTTCGATTATTCAGAAGAAGTCATTTAATGTTTTTGACATATTTGACCTATATAACCCTGAAAGTAGGTCAAGGTCATTTTAATTCGCAAACTTTGTCGTGCTCATTCTTACCAAGTTACCAGCCAAATAATAAGAAGATTCTATATATTTCAGTTCCTTAGAAGAAGTCGTTTTAAGTGTTTAACATATTTGACCCCAGTGACCTAGAAAAAAGGTCAAGGTCATTTTCACTCGGAAACTTTGTTGTGATCCACCCAAAAATAACTACCAGCCAAATGTGAAGATACTATACCTATCAGTTCTTCGGCAGTTAAAGTTGTTAAAATAAAAGTTGACGGACATCGCACCCTGACATAAGCTCACTTGCCACTCGGGCAGGTGAGTTAAAAACGACACATGTTAAACATAAATGTTTTCAGACAGTACATGCACATGTGTGAACCATACGTGTAAATAGCACGTGTGCAAAATGATACATGTGTAAAACGACATGGGTTGAACAGCGCATACACATGTGTACAATAGCACATGTATAAAACGACACGTGTTACACAGCACTTGTGTAAAACGTCACATGCACATTTGTAAAATGATATGTGATAAAACGACACGTGTTAAAAATCACATTTGTAAATTTCATATACACATGTGTAAAACGTCACATGTGTTAAACGCCGCGTATTAAACAGACCATGTGTAAAACAGCACATCCACATGGTGTAAAATGACACATATTAAACAGCACATATGTAAAACGTCACATGCACATTGGTAAATCGATATGTGTATTGTATAAAACGTCGCATGTGTTTGGTTTGGTTTGGTTTGGTTTAATTTTGTTTAACGTCCTATCAACAGCTAAGATCACTTAAGGACGTGCCTCTATGCGTGTAGTGTATGCGTGCTTGCGTGTGTGTATGCAGGATACAGGGTATGTTGGTGTGATTGCCTCCCTGTGATAGCGCGGATCTGATGCCGCCTGTATAGTGCTATCTCACTGAAATGCTATGCCCAACGTACAGAGCACAAAATTCTGCCCGGTGACATTATACTGACAACGGGTGAACCAGTTGTTGCCATTTCCCTTATATATAACAACTATCACCAAAGCAAATCCCCAATTCTGCAGAGGTTTCCCACATTAGTCGCCTCCTGCGATACATGCAGCGGGTAACAGCTGGTGTATTGGTGCGGGACATATGTAAAACGACAGAGTGGCACATCACACCATATATGTACAACGGCACAGGTATAAAACGACACATGTTACACAGCATATGTGTAAAACAGCACGTGTATAAAACGAAACATGTATAAATCGACACGTATTAAACAGCACGTGCGAAAACGTCACAAATGTAAAACGACATGTGTTCAACAGCACATACACATGTGTACAGCGGCACATGTATAAAATGAGACGCGGTTTAAGAACACTTGCGAAAACGGTATGTGTAAAACGGCATATGTGTAAAGCAACACATGTTAAACAGCACATGTATAGAAATACAAGTCTTTAAAACCATAAGTGTTAAACAGCATATATGTAAAACGGCACTTGTTTTAAATAAAGGGTGCTAAACAGCATGTGTATAAACTGCACATGTGTAAAACAATATGTGTCATACATAAATTGTGTAAAACCGCCCGCTCACGTGTAAAACGACATGATTTTAACAGCACATACACATGTGTAAACGGCACACGTGTTAAACAGCACCTGTATAAATAACACGTGGTAAACAGCACATGTTTAAATGTGAACTGGTTTTAAACGACAAGTATTACTTAGCACATGTGTATAATCGCACATGTGTAAAACGACACATGTTAAACAGCACGTGTGTAAAACAATATGTGTCATACAGATAGTGTGTAAAACCGCACATGTTAAACAGAACATGTGTTAAACTGTACATGTGGAAAACGGGATTTATGTAAAGAACACTGAACATCTATAAAACATGATAACAAATGTGTAACATGATACACGTTTGTAACAATAAACACTTGTAATAAACAAACACAAATGAAACACTGGAAATCTTTTTAAATGGGAACTCATATGTGTAAACTACAACACGCCCGTAAAATACGGAATAACTTTAAAACGCTTAACATCTGATAAAAAAAAAAGATAAAAAATCCAAAATTTAATTTTAATTATTTTACAATAATGTGGGAGGAAAGCAGCGTGCCCGGAGCTAATCGGATAGCACGTGTTCTGTAAGGGTAAGGGTCTTAGCGACACCAATTACCCCCTCCCAGTGAATCTAGATCGAATCCAAGTAATTCCACCTCTACGAATTGAGAACCGGTTAAGATATCACAAAACCACAAAAGACAACTGAAGAATTGTCATTTTTGATGCAAGAAAGTTAGGTTTCTCGAGATCTAACCCCCCCTCCCCATCCCCCACCCCCACCCCCCAAACGTGTAAAATAACTCTAAACACCTTAGTTTAGGTTCAAATATAGCTGTAACAAATTATCATGCCCCTGTGGCTGATAACGCTAGCAGGCGACAGAATACAAAGGTAAATTTAACCAATTTCGTAAAACAAGATATTTTTGAAATCGTTATTTTACCAGCTTTCAGATGAGAACTGCGCAGAAATTGGCTGATGGATGCCGCGTTAATATCGCGTTGAAGTTTGATTTTTATTAGTAAGAACAAAGAAGGACCGTGTAGCTTTTTTCTCATTTAATTGGTACCCAAACTACTTAAGAAAAATGCTGCGTGCGCATGCTCCGTGTGCACAACTTCCCAAAACGAAGCATTTGGTACCTTTGCTGTTTTCAACTAGTAACAAAGAGCAAATTTCAACATTTTCCTAAACCCTTATTTTTGGACCAATTTCGTAAAACAAGATATTTTTTCAAGATAATAAACCGTTATTTTACCAGCTTTAAGATAAGATCAACTGCGCAGGAATCGGTTAATGAATGCCTCGGGGATCATCTCAATTGGTACCCAAACTACTTGTACATGTGTGCCATATTGCGGCATCCGTCATCCGTCGACTTAACAGATACGATAAGTCTCAGGTCAAAATAAAAAGTAGTCTGAACAGTGCAAGTGGTCATCGGCAAAAAAGCACGAAAAACAGTCAAGCCATTGACACGTTATAAGTGAGTTGCAAGAACATAATCCATGCTTGAGCACGAGAACGGTTTTATGAATACGGGCCCTGTTCAAATGAAATTTATTTTTACATTTCTTTTATTTCCAAAGCACTGGATATAAGGTGAGCGATAAAAACGTATTCGGCATCTTCTTATTGTTTGTGAACGAACCAAATCTCTCAGTGTAGAGGAAAGTCAAGGAGGAACGAGAAGCTCAAATGTACATCTGTTCAGAAAAGGTGACAAGAAAAAAATAGTGGTCTTGATAGACAGACTCTTTTTGAATAATAACATTTTACAACAGATCATTTCTTTTTACTAACCTCTTTTACATACCCAGGCCTTCAAAACCAGATATACTGGTATGTCATCACGACATCAAGACACTGGCAAGTTTGTGTTATATATAGACATTGGAAGGTAAATAATGGAAATGTGTTACTGCTGACTTGTGAGTGCTGTCCCAGTGTACAATGACAACTACACACATCCTAGGGGTGTCAGTTATGTACACGTATCATCCTAGGAGCAAGATAGACTAACCCCAATCCCTACATATAGATGTGGATGTTAGTCCGTGCCATGCCCCTGTGACGCACATTTCTATTTTTGCTTCCAAGGATGCCAGACTGTATTTATTGACAGACAGGATAATTATTTTTGGTTTCAAGATTGTTGTCTTGAATAAACGAGATCCCAGAGGACCTTGGCGCCCCACCATTGAACCATCTTCATAAGTTCTTTATCATTTCGATCTTTTCTCTTCTTTTCTCTAATCTGGGTTCGATCAAGTCATGTTAACAGTAAATGCACTTTGGGGTAATTTAATACCGCTGTTTATAAAAGACAACCTTCAAAGTGAGTTTGTCATTTCACATATTTACTAGTACAGTACTTAATGTGAAAGAAGAATCGATCATTGCAATATGAGAATGATCTGTTTAGTTGTGGACTTCCTTTAGTCATTTTGTTTTGATCAGTCTCAAAATATAACATACACAACGAGGGATCAAGGGGAATTTACATATCCAATTAGAGAAAAATCTCTCAGGTTATTCCTGAGAAATGGTACTAACAAAAATTCAAAGTCGAAAATCATTTTGTTTATCTGATCAGTATCAAAAGTAAATATGCACAACTAATGACCAAGGGGAACCTTCATATAAGATTCGAAAAAGATCTCTCCACTACTTATTGAGAAACAGCAATAACAAACATTCAGTTTCAAAATCTAAGATGGCTGCCTGTCGGCCATTTTGTTTATCTGATCAGTCTCAAAAATAAACACTACAGACCTAAAGGAGCCTACATAACAAATTTGGGAAATATCCCACCAATAGTTTCTAAGAAATAGTGATAACAAACCTTCAATGTCACTATCCAAGATGGTGGCCTGTTGGCCATTTCCTATATTCGATCAGTCTGAAAATTAAACATGCACAACTACAGACAAAGGGAAACTGCATATAAAATTTGAGATGGATTGCTCCAGTACTTAATAAGAAATAGTGATAACAAACCTTCACTATCAATATCCAAGATGGCTGCCTGTCGGCCATATTGTTTATCTTATCAGTCGCAAAAGTTGCCCTGCACAACTAAGGACCAAGGGGAACCTACATGTCAAATTTGAGAAAGATCCCTCTGGAACTATCAGAGAGATAGCGATTACAAACCTTCACTATCAAAATCCAAGATGGCTGCCTGTCGGCCATGTTGTTTATCCGATCAGTCTCAAAAGTTGCTCTGCACAACTAGAGACCAAGGGGAACCTACAATTAAAATTTGAGAAAGATCCCTCTTTTACTTCCTGAGAAACACTGATAACAAGAAATGTTCACGGACATAGGACGGACGCAGGGCAATTTGAATAGCCCACCATCATTTGATGGTGGGCTAAAAAATAACTCCAGCAGAGAAAACATGAAGTCATTGTTTAGCTGTGGGTAATATTTATTAGCCAGATGTCACAACCCTGGAAGATACGCCTGTGGTGGTTACTCTTGTAACAGTGACAAGCTACACATATAAAACAGTTTCCAGTGCAGGGTTGTTGTGTTACAGTACAAACTTTGCAGCTTGAAAATGACTAGATGAGATTTAATGCTAAAACAAGATCCTTAAACACAATGATAAACAAAGCAGTCTTTTGGGGGATTTTGAGAAAATACAGGTTTGTACCTTTACAAGTTGATAAAAACGTATTGACATGAACTTATGGAAAACTTGTTAAACATAAACTTATGATTATGTACAAAGTGTTAGTTGAATGGATTTCTGTCTTTCTGTTTCTCAAATTATTTCCAACATACAAATCAATACAAACTCCACTTAGCCATGACAAATTTTGTAAACCTTCATTTTTAATGACAATTTCCTACAAACAAAGTATATTTCATATTTTTGAAGCTTTGTATTTACTATTAGTCGATTCAAAATAACTTACATCAGACACAAGTTAAATGCTACTATAATTCTACATTTTGTTAAAGTGTTGGCATGTAGATAGTAAGAATATTTATCTGAAAACAATTGGAAATGCTTGAAAGTCACAACAGCTTCTATGCAGAGTACTTTCTCCTTTTACCTGTGGATTTTTATTTAAAGGATTTTAATTTTTGAGTAATTGGCATAAAACATTTAAAACATTTTTAGTAAAAAGAAACTACATAAAGTTGTTTCAAAGACCAAAACTTTATAGTAATGGTTATTTCTTAAACTTATAAAAACATGCTTGAATTTTGTGATTATCTGAACGTATCATCTTAGATTTTTAAATTGTACAAAGGTCAACATATAAAGTTCTCATTGCTGTTTTGTACACAGACAGAAATTAATTTTTCAAACAATAAACATACCCAGTAACCGCGCTAAATACTCTGTCGTAAAATAGATAATTTTGGTCAATATTTGATTTACTTAAAATTGTTACTATTAGACTATAAAACAGGAAGTTCTCAACAGAATAACTAAGTTTTTCACATGGTTGTGAATCACTGGTGAGTACAATAAGTCACATAATCACTTATCTCCCTTCACTCACTACTTTATACAAGTGTACCAGTGATGTTACAGACATAAATATCAATAAAACTTACTTTCACCACCAACACTTTTCCTCCTCTTTCAATCTCTCAACCCTGCTTATTCAACCTGTCTGTCTTTGCTCTCTTTCTTTCTCTCTCACTCACTATTCACAAAGCTCTTTCATTAAATATTGTAATCACTGGCTTAGCGGAACTCGTTTAACAATAAATATATCTAAGAGAGAAAAAACAGTACAATGACATGTATTATAGGAAAGGCAAAACATTAAATAAGACCTGAAGCAAACAAAAACTGAACCGCATCATTTATATTTGGCCTGTACAAACACTATAAATATAGTCAATATTACAACAGTGGGCCTGTTTACACTAAGGGCACAACAGGAATAATGCACTCTCCCTACAAAGTCCCTTTCACAAGATGTGAACTCCGACAACTGTTAACATCTTTTAACACATCAAGGAATTTCTCTAGAAACTGAATAGCAATTAAATCTATGTATCATTAGTATAAAGGAAAAATAATTCAAGGAAAATGCAGGTCCCAATAAGATAAGGCTACAGTGCCTTCAGTTACCACCTGCTCCTGTGATCAGTTTAAAAGTGCTCAAGTGGTACCTTTATTAAACTCATTCACTCCTGATGAAACATTTGAGCCCTTCCAATTCAAAGGTTGGAATAGTTCATTAAGAAATTTCAGGGGTGAATGAGTTAAATACAACAACTGTATATGTTTCACATTCCCCAATTATAATATTCTGCACCAAATATTACCCATTCACTCTGCTTGCTACAGATGATCCATCCAATCCCTTAATGCCTAAATGATAAAATATCACGTTTAAATGATGTCGGTGTTAGGGTAAGTGATGTAGTGGCGAGTCAATGTTGATGGCAGTCACCATTCTTACTCCTCAGTATACCAATCTGTCAATATTATAGTACTGTTCCATTTACACCATGAAATTTTTATGGAATACCTGGTAATGGACCTCGGCAAGGACAAATACCCCAAACAAATAATACATTTATATTGGATATTGGGTTTTACTGTTTGGTATTGTCTATGTCAATGTACGCTTTCACTTCGGACAAATGTACGTCATCGTGACTCATATCAAATCACTTAGTTGACGACGGTGGTAATGACCTTGGTACATATGTAGGTATTGTTATTTGGACAAGGAATGTACACGTGTTATCATTGTACAAAACACCTATAGCATGTCTGAACACCAAGTCCTGATAAAAATTAGCCCAAACAAAATCACACCAAAAATGTAAATATCATTGGCAGTTCTGACATGTATCAAAAGCAAGGAGCTGTATAAAACAAAAATGCTATGCTGGACACTTACAATACATATCAAATTGTGTATGCCAGGGATCATCCATCTTTTTTGTGGTAAAATTGAAACAAATTTGACAACTAGATAAGCAAATTCAAATGACAAGCAGGAAATACCTTTTAAAGCAGACAAGCATCACATCATTAAAAACAGGATTTGCTCTTATGAAAGTCTCACATAAAATACCCTCTGAAGTATATCTACCCTGAATTTACACTTTGATGTTTGAAAAATGTATCCAAGCATATTTGTAAGGGAAACTTAACATATTCAAAGAACCCTGGGTTATTCCCACTTATCATATGGCTATAGTTTGTTGCTGGTGCAATATCTAAAAAATAAAAGAGAGAAAAATTTATAAGAGTGCCAATATATTTGTAGTCAAAGAGTTCTTTCTGTAAAAAGTACAATTGCTGTTTTCTGTCTCTCAATAAAATCCACAAAACGTTTTGAACATAAGACGAATACTAAAGGATACTTTTCTAGAGAAAAGACACATCACAGAATTCACGATTTTTATCTATAAACATGTAAATGACATTCCTTAACTTAGGAGACTATCACAGAAGTTTACGCCTAGTCTAACATAACAAAGGCAGAGAGAAAAGTCAGATCATTGCATAAATAATATCACACAGAATATATAGCAAGGATATCATTTTCCTCAATAGGACAGGTTCATAGAAAATCTGGTATCTTGTTAAATGAAGGTGTATCAGAACAACAATGATTTGATTATTTCTGTATGTGTATGCTTTTCACTGAACCCTCATTACAAGTCTAGCAGATTTATATTCTCCAAACTTACAAGTAACTATGATATAAGAAAACTGGCCATTTCCATTATGAATCGACTACTTGGGCCGTTACTCCTACATAAACTAGTGATGCTAACATAATGCTATGTAACCGGGGATATTCCTGTGAAGGTCCAGTCTTTATACAGCACTTTATACCTAACACATTAGTCAAATGACCCTTCTTACCTCTTTATAGTGTAATATACTTCTATCCAAATAGTATGAAGCATACCTTGTACTGAATTCCCAGATCCAGTTTTGTGATTGAAAGTTTAAAAATTTAAAGGAAAAGTATCCTCTTAAAAACAACGGATAATACAATTGTATTATCCGTCACCATTCCGTATTGTCAACATTTGCGACAACATTGAAGTAATTATCATTATAAAAATGAAACAAAATGGAAATGCATTTCTGATTTATAATAGAACATTCAGGATCCTATTCTGCATTTATTGTACCATTTTGTTGGCAATTTTTTCTTCATCAAACTCAACAAAACTGGAAATGGTAATATTGCAATACAGGAGTACTTATTAAGACGTTCATAGTTTAAGGTGAAGTATCATCAGACTTTGTTAGCCTATTGATGGGTGACACGTAACAAAACATGCAAATGTAACTGGACATAACTTCATAGACACAATACATGCTGTTCACATGTGAGGATTACACAAATGATTAATATGTTGATTGCACTTTTCTCCCTGAAGTCTACAGGACTCCGCAGAAATATGTTCAGTCACTTGTAGACAAGATACAAGTATACTCGTACATAGCATTCATTGCAATGGTGCCACAAACACAGACCTAGCTGTCCCGAGTCCCGTTTCTGCAGTTCATGGCTAGGACACTTCTGAACAGTGTTGCTATGCATGCAGGAGGGGGTTGTCTTGTGTAAATCTCTATATCACTTTAAATAGTTGGTATGCATGAGGACATCTTTGTTAAGTCCATTTCTTGTCACTTCAAGCATAGCACTTTGAAAAATATCTTTGAATTATGATGACAGAAGCAATATGAAGTTGTTTTGTGACTGACACGAACATTATCATCGATGTCTAGATTGACTTATGCTTTTCCATCCAGCAAAACATTCCACTTTGATAATAATTCTCAGAATCATGACACAGTATAAACTTTATTCCACTGCAAGTATCTCAAAATCCAGATAAATCAGGATTCTTATTCTTGGTTCTGTCTAGTTGTTATGTGGTGTAGTCCGACTATGGTGAGATATGCTAGCAGGACAGTGGGAACCCCTGGGAGTCCCGTAGCTTGCGGGTACTGTCTAGTGGACTGAGATTAAAGCCTTTGTTCTGCATCATGGACTTGAGCTCGCTGTCTTCTTCTCGCTCTCTGTAAACACAAACAAACAGTTAGGGGAATCGTGTATAAATGAGTGGTACATCAATGCTTATGTATCACTTGTCAAGTCCATGTTGATGTATTTCTTATTACAAAAAAATCACCTTTTCAGAAACACTTGATATTAAAGTTACTTGTAACCACTTGTTCTAAGTAATAAGCTCGCTTTCCCCCCTAAATTTTCTTGTATTTCTAAACAAACACCTAAGACAATGACCTAATCTTGGAGTAAGCTCAGATTCATATTCAACGATTTATATTCAAATGTTGGTAAACTATGCATAGAATATGCTTGAATTTTATCTTATAATAAACTTGGGAATGACAGTTCAAAGGGTGTTGGTAACTTTTCATCTGTGAGGGAATGAACATAAAAGTACATTTCATGATTATATAAAATAATGACTTACACAGGTTTTAAGTGCAATATAATTCTATTTTCAAATGTTTGGTCTCTGGCCATTCAAAACAACTCCACCCCAAAGAATTTGCCTTCCTGTTCACATAAACATGTGTGTATGTGTGTTGTGTAAATATTGGGGACAAAATGTTTCTATCCAACAGCATTAGAAACAGTCCATTTTACAGTCATTTTATCAAGGAAGTATCAATGCAAGTGTGTAAAGATTTTTTTGTTAGAATTGCCAATCTCTTGGTACCATATTTATATATGCTAAACTCTAACCCCTAAAACATATGGGGCAAAATAATGACCTGAAATTACCTCCATTTCACCAGCAGTGCTATATACACCAGGTATTTAATCTACTTATGTTAAAAATAGCACACATTGACATATTTTCTGACATGCTCAATTTTAATCTCCTTGCAATCATGCAAACACTCCACTCCCCATGCACAAATGACTTCAGGACCAGGGCATGCGTTTGTATGTCAAGCATGAGGTTACTCATTAACATTTTAGGGAGCACTTGACATATGTCAGTAGGCAGTAATAACCTAACATTCCACCACACATTATTGCTAACCACTCTTCGGCAACAGTATGGGAAAATTATCACACAAACCTCGCAAAAAGGTGCCATATCTTTTTAATCAAATGCGTTTTTTCCAGACTGCACATCACAAATTTTGCAAACAGGAAGTCTATGTAGTGAAAATGAAGGTGTACTAAATGAGTGATCATATCAGTCAAATTCCATAATGGGGTACACTGCAATTATCAAACCTCAAGTATATTTCTTTGCCGAAAGATATACTTTATATACCTTAGACATTCATACTATGTAATCATGATAACATGAACATTCTTAGCAAGACAACCACAGGGGCAAAACAATACTACATGCCAAACTGACAAACTACAACCCTTCTGATGCATTCTGAATATCTTTTACATACATTTTAATACAAAAATGATTCCTGTATTAAAATGTATGAAAATATTTCAATATACCAAGTAGACACTGTTACAGAGTAAGTTACTTATTTCTGGAATGTGTTCAAAGTTGATATAGACCCATATAGTACCTTTCACACTTGATCTAAGGAAGATATGTCATACTGTATATCCTTATAAAACACCTTTAAGAAACCTGAAGCTATATAGAAATTACCTCCATATGCTCATACTCAAAACCACAAGAGAAGCTGGCATTGCCTCCCTTTTCCCATTATTGATTCATACTAAACCCATTTTAGGCAGATTTGGCTAAAAGTGTGTACTTTATTAAATATTGACCAAGGTCAAACTAAATCCAGTCATAAAACATTAGGTTACTGTGTGAAAACCTCAAAGCATTCAAAGCCGAGTATGCCAATGTGTTATGCACAGATTTTGCTAAACTTAAATCCTGCAGTTTTCTTTTCTAGAATATAACTACCGACAGCCTCATCAAAATCCTGCCTTACTTGACAAAGTGTTTTATCAGAAATCTTTAGACCAATTAAAGCTCAGTATGCTAATTAATTAAATGCAGACTTTTCTCCATCTATGGTCATGGTCTTTGGTCTTTGTCATGGTGTGAAATAAGTATTAACAAAGTTTCATCAGAATCTGGTCAGATTTGATAATTTAAAAGTTATTGTGAAAATCCTAGGACCAATCAGAGCAACGTAAGCTTATCAATTGTAGTGGACTTTTGCTCAACTTTAAACTCCACCTCAAACTTTGTATATTGTAAGAAAGTATCAACAAAATCAAATATTTCTGTTTATTTGGGGGTGGGTGTATTTTTTTT